>NC_068360.1:19411588-19711588 GCF_020536995.1 Dreissena polymorpha
ACATAAAATCATTAGCATAACGGCTAAGTTGGTTTTAACTAAGATTGCAATAGTGTTTATTTTATTATTATGAATCTTATGATGATAATTTTGAAAGTATGACACAGAGTATCTGAAGAAGATATATACATAATCACATATGTTGTTGTTGTTGTGGTTATTGTTTCAATATTTTTATGAGTATCATACATTCAATGACGAATAGCTATTAATTTGTCATACAAACACCATAATTATTATTGGATTGCGGAGATTAAACAAATCGATTCCCTAGTAACTGATATAACTGATACATTTTTTGAGCGACAATTTGAAACTAAATCTAATATTATTTAAATTTGATTTTTTTAATTGCAGACTTTTTTTATTAACCCCAATTATTGTGTACGCAACGTTTCTTTTATTTAAATCGCTGAGTACGAAGCATCAAGCTATTTTTTAATTAATTGACAGTGATCTTTAATGTATGTCATAATATAAATTGAAATCAATCTTAATTAAAGCTTGAGAGGTTGGTTTGTAATAAGTTTTGTAAATGTTGCTGTAGGATATGTATGCACAATAAATACTAACGCTCTGGCATATTGTGATGGTGATATGATTATATATTGCACAATGAATATGTGATGATGATCTTGTGATAATATTGAGGCTATAATTAGTTTTTGAATAAAGCTAGCTAATTTCAAATGAGATACAAACACATCCCAATCCTAAAATTATCAGTAAGTTATAGTATTGTTTGCCTCTAGGCGCATAATTAATTGAAGGCCTAGTTTATCTGTTAATCCTCGCCCCATGTGGTGTCCCAGTGGGTACACTGATATTAATACACGATGTATTGGTCCACAATTAAATCTCTTATAAAAACATGTCTCTCAGGTGACTGAAATATGGCTGTGTAGATACAACAAATACTACTACAACGGAGACTAAGATAACACATGTTACAATTAATTTGTCTTCCTTGCGTTCTTCTTATACGACAAACACTTCTAAAACAAAAAAGCAAAAAGCCGCTACTGCTACTGCTTCGGCTACTCTTACTGCTACTGCTACTGCTGCCGCTGCCGCTGCCACTGCCACTGCCGCTGCCACTGCCGCTGCCACTGCCGCTGCCGCTGCCACTGCCACTGCCACTGCCGCTGCCACTGCCGCTGCCAGTGCTGCTGCTGCTGCTGCTACTGATAGTGCTACTGCTACTGCCACTGCTACTGCCACTGCTACTGCCACTGCTACTGCCACTGCCACTGCCGCTGCCACTGCCGCTGCTGCTGTTGCTTCTGATAGTGCTACTGCTACTGCTGCTGCTGCTGCTTCTGCTGCTGTTGCTGCTGCTACTGTTACTGCTACTGATACGGCTACTGATACTGCTACTTCTACTGCTACTGCTAGTGCTAGTGCTACTGCTACTGCTACTGCTACTGATTCTGCTACTGCTACTGCTGCTGCTGCTACTGCTGCTGCTGCTGCTACTGCTACTATTGATAATAATTCTCCTTCTACTTCTCTTTCTAATATTGCTAGCGATGCTTCATAATTTATTTTTAAATGTATCATTTTGTTAAAACAGGAAAGAACTGTTATATATATTTTCTTAAAGGGATCTTTTCACGCTTTGGTAAATTGACAAAATTGAAAAAAGTTGTTTCAGATTCGTAAGTTTTCGTTTTAGTTATGATATTTGTGAGGAAACAGTAATACTGAACATTAACCATGCTCTAATATAGCCATTATATGCATCTTTTGACGATTTTATAACCTAAAAATTATAAAGCGTTGCAACGCGAAACGATTGAATAATTTGGAGAGTTCTGTTTTTGTCGTTAAATTTTGTGAAACTACGAAGATTGCTTATATAAGGTATAAAATACGTCGAGAATGTGTACTCGGCGGAATAGCTCAGTAGGCATAAGCGTTTATACTACAGGACTCTGCCAGGACCCCAGGGGTCACTGGTTCGAACCCTGCTCCGGGCAATGTACATTTCCTTTTTTTTATTTTTTTTCTTGATTTTTTACTGGAGCTTTTATGATCCAATGTTTACATTTATCAATATAAAGCATTTAATGAATAAGTTAAAAAAAATGCCAAAATCTGTGAAAAGGCCCCTTTAAAGGTGTAAAGAATCTAAACTTTTCTGCGATTTAAGTTTTATTTAACTGGATTAGTATAGGCCACATAACAGACGCTATTGTACTGATTTGTACTAAACAACATTTTGTCATAATCAACAGTTTTAACATGCCGCAGTTTCCTTGGAAGTTGACCTTTGATTGGAGTTATGTATAAAACATTAACAAGGTATTTGTTGACAGTTTGTCCTGTCACAATTATATATTAGTTGAGCCAAACGTGTGATAAAGATCCCTTTTGGGGTGGCGATAAATACTATTTATATTGTTCAACAGTGGGAGACTGAGAAAACATATGTTACAATTAATTTGTCTACTTTGCCTGCTTCTTCTTTATATATTTTTCTTGCTAATCGTTTAAGTTTAGTTTTAGTTACGTAGGTATATCAATTTACATTTTTTGATAGATATTTATTTGGATAGTAATAGTATGTTTTATTTGACTTGACATCATTGAACCGGTTTATTCATTGATAAGATCGGGATCTCCACAGGTGTTTAATCTCGATTGTTAGGTGGGGAGAAGGGTCCGAATGATAATGTTGTCGTCGGCTTACGAATCACATTTCACAAGTTTTAGACAAATATGCATACGTTATAAACCTAATTTAAGTATTACATAGATAATAACTTATCTTTATTTTGATGAACTACGTTTAAGGTATAAAACTATAATTATCTATGTGTTGTGTGCCGCATACATACCATCTTGCTTTTTTAAATTTGATCACAACGGTCCGAAGTCATAAACATTCATTATGCATGGTTGCTAAAGCACAGTGTATACTAACTAAACCTATGTTTATTGTTGTTTGCTAGGGTTATTATTATTATGTTTTATTTTTTTTTATTTTGGGGGGAGGGGGGGGGGGGTGGGAGGGCTTTTATAGAAGATTTCAACTAGTCCTTCAATTAACGAAAAAAATATTGGTATAGGAAATATAAAAGAGTAATAGACAGCTTCATTCATGCTGTTCTATTATGGTGTTTTAACGCATATAATTATGTATGGTTGATGAAGCACATTGTATGCTACCGATGTTTATTGTTGTTTGATGATGATGTTAAGTTGGTGTTGCTGTTGTTGTTAATGATGATGATGAGGAGGAGGAAGAAGAAGAAGAAGAAGAAAAAGATGATGATGATGATGATGATGATGATGATGATGATGATGATGGTGGCAGTGGTAGTAGTGACGACGACGACGATGATGATGATTTTGATTATGATAATGAGATTTGAATTAAATTAATGCGCAAAGATTTTTCTTTTTAGCGGCCAAATGCAGATATCTGCGCTCGGCCGCTGTAAGGGTTATGTAATATTTGCAATCTACATAGGAGTCAATAGCAGATACCAAGCACCATATGCTTATGAGAAACAAAAGCAAAATATTGGCAATCGCTGAAATCTCGAATATGACTTAATCATTTTATTAAATGAAAACCGGTAACTATTTTAAACGGTTATTATATTGCAACAACTTAGCGGTGTTTATCCAAAAGACCATTGTTATAATTACAGGGACGTCAATAGGCCAAACTATTCAGGAAATATGATTTGAGTCGTCAAGGATAGATTTTGAGATCAATGTACGTCCGATGAGATTTAAAGGGAGTTGGAGGCGTAGGGACAGATTCGTTCGAGTACGCGATCATTTGAGAACAAATTATGTTGAAGCTTTATCGGAATTCCGGAAATTTGCGATCGGTACCGATTTTTCCTGGTTCTTTTTTTATTGATTCTGATAAGTTAGCGGCCGGCACGGACATGAATATTAACTGACGAAAACCTCTTCGCTACTTTCCGAAAATCTTCGACATGTTGCAAATATCCGTAATATTCCGCATTGTACTCACCAGAAATTGCAACTAGAAAGACTACAATAAATCAGTTAGCTACGGCTCGGGCGGGGATTTACCTTTTATCCCTGTAAGGGACCTAATGCCCCAGACTACCGGCTATTTTTTCCGGAATTTGAACTTGATACACTTGATATCCCTGAATTAAATATTTATATCCGCAATTTTGATCTCTAGAGTGCTGACTGTTAGTATTGTATTTGACTGGAATGACTGTCGATTATGTGTTTTTAATATTAAAACAAGCTTACGAAGAACTTTGTGTTTGCTTTTTTGTACGCTTTCTTTTTAAAAATGTATTGTCCGCCACGGACGCAACAATTGACCAAATGTACCAGATTGTGGTCTCTTTAAAGTGCTATGTTTTTACTGCCGTGATATCTTTAACAAACTACACATTATTGATCGTGGACGTTTTATACTCTTATTGAATTTGTTTCCCCAAAATATGCTCTTCTATTAGTAGATGTTTAGGTGACGATGTTCTAATTATAGATCTTACACGGCCAAGAACACTAGATAGGTCTTTGCAAAGAGAGCTGTTGGATATCGTGAATGCGTTCAATGTGGCCTGTTTATTTCAGAAAGCTATGTGCAATGTTTTATGGGGATTTCTATCAAATTGCCAATTGCAAAATTTGATTTAATTCATTCGGACCTACAAGCGGGAAAATTCTTCATTAAAATTCAATGGGCTCTTAAGAAGTTCGTTGAAAGGGCAAATTTGACGTTAAACAGCAACGCCGAAAAAATTGCTACTCAGTCTTATTTATCACTTTTTTTGTAAGATTTACCAGTAGACGTTCTTCAGTGAAATTAAGCAAACACACAGTGCCGACAAATATGGAAGGGTATTTAGGTAAAAATTACATCCTTCTTTGTGACTGTGTCATGATTCTTGATGGTACTTTCAATTAGTATGTAGACACCTTTTCATGCTTGATGACACTTACATCTTGCCTGATGTCCAATGTATATTTACATTCTGCTTAATGGTATCATGCATGTGTACAGATGCAACATTCTTGTTCGTTAATTGCATGCTGCATATGTGTATGTTGGTTTGTGCAGAGAGACTTGTGCAATAGGCGCAGTGCATAATGAAATCAAATATTAATGCGTTTAATAAATTAACGCGATGGTAAGATGTGAGTTTCACCCAAGCACAAAGCAACATACTATCATGCATGATACAATGATGTCAATTGACAGTCATTCCGAAATGCTACGGAGGACTACGGAAATTTACGGCGTATAACGGAAATTTTATGTTATAGGAGAAGTTGCGCACCTTTGTAAGATATTTGCTACTGAACCGAAATTAACCGCGTGTTTGTAGACTTAACTTTTTTTGGTTAATGACTAACCATAATTTGTGTACAGTAATTTACCTTCAATAACCAAAGAAAGTCTATGGATATATTTCAATATATGCTACTAATGCATGTATGCAGAGCTCCAGATAAGACGCTTAAAGTCGTAAAAAATTGAATTAAATTTAGTAAAAAAGTAGACTTAAATTCTGTGCGTACGGTTACACATTGGAAAAATAAAATAAGAATTCAAAATGTGTGATCATGCGTAAAACTCAATATCAATGCATATAATGTAAACATTTTATCAATGAGTTCCCACTCGTCTAGGCCCTCATTACAATTATGAAATCAACAGCACTTTAACGTTATTATGAATAACAGACCATCTTTACAACAGTCGAAAAGCCGAACGTTTTCCATTATCTGGTCCTTTTATCGCAAAAAGTCTGCTGTAACCCGGCAATTGTCATTAGCTCTTCTTAGACTATAAACCTAAATGCGGATGTGCCAAAAATTATATTTACCTGAAAAAAAAGAATTAATAATAGACTTTAAGGCTGGATTATTATAGAGTGTAAACCAAGATTTTGCTGAAAAAGTTATCTGGAACTTTGCATGTATGTTGAGAGGAAATCGATTACATAATTTCAAATTTACTAGAGTACTTTTATATTGCACCACATAAAATGCTTTAAAACTATAATATTGAAGTGCACATATAAACTTTATTATAGATGGGTAGGTATTTCGTGTCAATCTCTTTCACATATGAAAGAGCTGTTGGTCATGCTGCTTTAAGTACATATAGATGCATGACACAATTTAGATTAAGCAAAATAAAACACTAGGTATTTGCCAAGAGTCAAATATATACGAGCAGTAAGAGCGTAATCGTGCACAGCAAGACTTACTCATGTAGAATTGAAACTCTTATTGCTTTCTTTCGAAATAATTTCATGTGTCCGATCTAATATGCAATATGCCCGGTGTTGTTTTTGCGGATTAATGTTCCGTTTTAGATCCATAATTAACGAATGCCTCAATATTTTCAAAAATTAACACCGGAATAATGTTCACCGACATTTTTTCATACAGATTGGATATAAATATTATAGAGCTTAACAAAAAAATACATTAAGCCCTGTTCTCCCGGCACACGTGCTGGACACACAGGTGGTTAGCGTGTGGCTATGATAATAATTAGTGAAAACATCTTTTTGAATGATAAATAATCATATTAAAACGAAAAATCAAATTTTCTATATAAAAAAAAATCACTACCGTTTTATATATAACAAGGTATCCAACTCGAAATCATCCGAAAACGGGGTGCATCGTTTTGAGCAGCCATTACTAAATTAATTTTGCAGCGATTTTCATGACCCGGTCTTATTCAACGCAGAAATGAATTTCCTTTTAGGAAATGTATATATATTGTTATATTTCTACACATGCTGGGTCAAATTTTAAGAAATAAAGCTATATATAATTCGCTTGACCCAGTTGTTATCGATCAGACCGTATTTATGAATGAAATCTCCAGTTGTAAAGACACAACTCCGCATTGGAGCAATGAAATCACTCTTGTGTTTAAAATGTCAGTTGGTTGAAATGTATGTAAACAAAGGTTTGAAAATGCGCTGGACAGTTAGTTTTGATGCATAATTCTACGGCAAGCACGGTAAGAATGTTTTTTTCATACGTTTTATTGAATTATGGTATCGAGGTTTGTGAACTTTGCAGTGAAAATGCCCATTTCCCCGTGAAGATTTCAGTCATGAATACTGTCTGATCGATCACAGCTGGGTCACGCGAGTTGTGTATCGTGTTATTTTTTAAAAGTTGACCCAGTATTTGTAAAAATATTGCAAGACATATACATTTCCAGAAAGGAAATTTATTTCTGCGTTGAATAAGACCAAGATCGTGAAAATCGCTGCAAAATTGATGAAGTAATGGCTGTTTAAAACGATGCATCCCGTTTTCGGATGATTTCGAGTTGGATACCTTGTTGAATATATATTTAACTTATTTTTTTTAAGAAAAGTTGATTTTTCGTTATAATATGATTACTTATCATTCCAAAATATGTTTTCACTAACTAGTATTATAGCCACACGCTAACCACCTGTAGCTGGACACTTTTAAAAAACACTATACAAATTCAAGTACTTATGCACTTAATTGATTGTAAACAATGACGGTTGAAATCCGTGCGTGGGAACTTTTCTGGTAACCAAGAGCGACGTCAACGTTCATGACAAACCTGTTTATATGACATTTATTTATTGATTTTTTCCAACTTGATTGAACATTATGTTTTATGATATTTTAATACATGTAGATGAAGTAGTTGTTTTCTCAACGAGGAGTACAATAGTTGTACAGTACTAGACACGAGTACTTGTAACTTTCAGGTTTCTCTGTATACCACAGACATTATATAGTCATAAAATGATAAATATGTGTTTATAGAAATTGTAATTATAGCATGGTAAACAGACTAGAGAAATCTGAAAGTTTCACGCACAGGTCTGTGGCAATGGGGGTTTGGGCTACTTTATAAATATGAGGTCGATATGCAATGCACATCGGTAGATTACGTCTACTGTAATTATTTGGACTAGGGAAGGGCCACAATTCCAACACATCAGCCCCGTTATGTTCTGAATAAAATACATGTATAATTTCTTGAGTGCCAATTGCATCTTACAAATATCAAAAACATTCACGGCAGTCAATTCATTGTGTAAACTTACTGGTCTTCATGGCAATAATGAACGTATTTAGTTTAATGGAGATTATATAACGAAGGGAACTAATTCAGCTTATTCAGTTTACTAGTCAAAATGATTCGGATGTTTTCGCTTTTTTTTCCGAAAAGTAATTTATTCAACATACGGAAAATAAACGCGCGCCACCTGATGTCATAATTTAGTAACTTGCATTCTGCTTACTGCCTGTTGCTAACTGCCGTTGTTAATGACGCTTAGTGGCAAAACCGATTATGACTGGTTTCAGGAATAATGAACACACAAACATTGGATAGTCACCAAGCATGTTGAAACAATCATCAAGTATAACCGATAGAGAACAAGCATGTTGGAACTGTCATGAAGCATGTTAGAATAAACATCACGCATAATGTAAATATTATTCATGAATGATGTAATGTTGCAGCAATCATCAAGTATAAACGAATAGACAACAAGCATGTTGGAATTGTCATAAAGCAAATTAGAATAAGCATCAGTCATAATGTAAATATTCACCATGAATGATGTAACTTTTACCTAAATATCCTTCCATAGACATGTGTTGTTACTAAAATAGACATAGAGATTTGAGCATTGGGAGTGACCTAATCATACTGTGCTTTAGCAGTATTACGGAATACCGTTAGTGCAATCGTGGTTACACATTAAAATCCAGAGGGCGAGAACGCGAGAACGCGATAGTACGATGGCGACAATGTGACAATACGATGATGACAGGGTGACAATACGATGGCGACAATGCGATAGTACGATGGCGACAATGCGAGAACGCGATAATACGATGACGACAATCAGACAGTGCGATGACGACAGTGCGACAATACGATGGCGACAGTGAGATAGTACGATGGCGACAATACTACAGTTCGATAGTGCGATAATACGATGACGACAGTGCGAAAATACGATGACGACAGTGCGACAATACGATGGCGATAGCCGACAGTGCGATAGTACGATGGTGCCAATGCGATAACGCGATAGTATGATGGCGGCAATTCGAAAATGCGATGGCGACAGTGCGACAATACGATGGCGACAATGCGATAGAACGATGGCGACATTGCGATGATACCACGGCGACAGTACGATATGACTATCGCATTGTCGCCCCCGTACTATCGCACTGCCGCCATTGTATTGTCGCATTGTCGTCATCGTACTAGCGCGTTTTCGCAATCGTACGAACGCATTGTCGCCATCGTATTGTCGCACTGTCGTCATCGTACTTTCGCGTTCTCGCATTCTCGCCCTCTGGATTTTAATGAGTAACCACGGTGGCCCTAACGGTATTTTGTACAGTAAAGTGCGTAAAATCTGGTTTGGAATAACAATTTTTATGCCGAAAACAGATGTTGAAAACCCGACTTTGTTTTATAAGTAGTAGTCTAAATATACAATGAGTTTTCCGAGCATTAAATAAACATATTAAAATAAAATTCATGTTCGTATCAGTTGAAGTTCTTGTTAATAGTAGAAGCAAAGAACACAATAAAACGCTGATTGGGCTTACTTATTTGAGGCAAGAAAAAACACATCGCGCTATTATATATAACATATAACGCGCATCCGCAAAGTTCGAGCGCCCGTCTCGGTGCCGTCGTTTCCGGTGAAAGTTTTGCACAGGAGCTACCGAGTTTGGATATGAGACCACGAATCATGGCTTGACTTTATATATCAGTCAGCGTAGTACCTGACCAGACTGCGCGGTTGGACAAGCTAGGATGGACCAACTTCGGCCGCATATGACATAAGACCCATTTTCGCATGACGCGGGTCATCTGACCTTTATAATGTGTATATAGCTTTGAATGGAATTTGCACATAGATTTTGGCATGGACTTATTGTTATGTTAATGTGTTGCACGCTTTCAAAAGCAGAGGGCATATATAATATCAATTATACTACGGAGTTCATTTTCTGTTGCAAAATGAAATGCAATAAAGATTGTTACTCAGCGGTGTGTACAGTATAACAGCGTTGTCTGTCTGCGATGCATTTATACTGGTTCTAAGCTGGCATACTCACCAATTGGACTCAACCATCTGCTCGAACAAGAAATGATAAGTTCTACTAGCATAAACCTTTAATTGTAACTCATTTTACAAATATTCATGTTATTTATATTATTCAATTTATTATTCAAAATTATAATTATTATTTCCTTTATTGTTGTTTTTCCCATTAAGAAACTTATTCGGCTTACGAAACTGAAAAATCCCATTGGAAAAAAATCCCATGGGAGAAAAAATCCAATTGGAGAAAAAATCCCATGGGATTTAAAAATCCCATGGGATTTTTTGTTTTTGTTTTAAACACGACTAAACGCATTAAAATATCGTAGTTGTTCATCATTTCATAAAATATGATGTTTCTGAAAGTTTCATGAATAAATCTCCCAAAATAAGAAAAAAATCCCATGGGATTTTTTTCTCCCATTTTAAAATGGGATTTTTTTATTACTAAATATTTTTTTATATAATTGGCATAAAACCAATATACAGTCCTTAAATAGCGTTAAAATACTTGCAAACGCAAATAAAACACGTTTTTTAAAATGTTCAAAATCCCATGGGATTTTTCTCCCATTTGCAAATTATGGGAGAAAAAAAATCCCATGGGAGAAAAAATCCCATGGGAAAATCGAAAATCCCATGGGAAAATGCAAAAATCCCATGGGAACCCCAACTTTGCTTATAAATTTCATAGTGAAGAAAACGCGTTTTTTGAGTGAAAATAACCAATTATTAATCAACGATAAGACTTTTATCGCATACTATGTCTCAAAGTAGCAAATCTTTAAGAAAAAGGGTACTTAAGTTTGCGAAATTTCGATTTCGCAAAGTTTTTCCGGTGGCCGTTTGAAAAGGAATGCCCTTTAAAACGTCACATAAACCCGATCAGTCACCCAGCATACGAATTGATGCTATAACATTTATGCACTCGGGTATTTTTCCTACATAAAGTTTAGTATGTTTCAAGCAAATCATTATTTCAACAAATGAATTACTTTTAATGAATAGATGCATTTTGTTTCAACGCCGACACAAATCTCTAACAGGATATTTCAGAGAGAAGTTGTCTTATTGTTTAATATAGACTTTATCATGATAAGGCGAGCCTTTTGAAATGAAAACTAGTATATAAATACAAACATAGATAAAACAATTTAAATCGTTTCAAAACGCACTCCGTATACAAAGTTTATATTTGATTACAACTCCTTTTTACGAATAAAATTTGTCAATATTGTTTTTCTCACGGATGAGATTTTTTCAAGTTGCGGAGATCCCAATAAAACATGTTTGATAAACCTTAGCGCAAGCATTTTCACCTTGCTATATGACAAAGTTTTGACAACAAAGAAGATGCTCAACTATATATTCATATTTCTGTTAAATGTGTTGTTAAATTATTTTGATCTTTTTCCTGAGTTATAATATCTCTGGTATGTGTTCCCATACAATCGTAAGCCCCAATAACTTACAGTGACTAACCCATTGTGGTGCCGCCGAATTTTATCAAAATGTTAATAAAAATTTTACTTCTATTTTAGATCTTGATATCTTATAAATGTGTGACAATTTACTATATATAATTGTAAGCATTATCCGAACAAAAAAATACCGACTTTAAGTTTGCATGTCGAAGGTAAAATTGTGCATGTATTTTAATACTTAATAAGAGGACAGAGCAATTCCACGCATAGCAACCATTTTTTTTATAATATATTAATTCCCATGCAGGATAGACGATTATTCCAATACATAAATAGTCAATGACATATTTCTTCAACTCTCAGTAAAAATAATGGTACAACATAGTGACATTACTTCCTTTTTTCTCCACGCTAGCAAGTGAAGAATTGACAGTCAACACGATTTAATGATTCCAAATTACCTAATGCAGACCTTATCAGAAAACCTTCAATTACATTGTATTGGTACAATAGAAGTGCATTAGAATAATAAGTTGACAACACGTAAGTTTCAATAATTATAAACATTTCGAGTTACAGGCTATATGCATCAAAAGTTTCAAATGCAGCAACAATTGTGCGTTAATTTCATTAGTGTTTTTATTGTCAACAAATAATGTAATTTTAGATATGATTTAATGGTACATTTTTATGATTTGAAACTGAACACTATTTAAATATTTTCATCATCCATTGTAAATATTTGTGGTTTAAAAATACTAATTTATTTTATATATATTTTGTTTATTTTGGAATCGTGCGACAAGATACTCCGTACATTACGTGTTACTTTTGCTTGTAGTTTTATCATATCATGCCGGGAAAAAATATGGCTCGGGAAAGGAGAGTTTGAGTATTATTGTATTATCATTTAACTTGAATTGACACCTTGACCTTTGACCTAAAGGCCTGGTTCCTGGTTCTTGCGCTCGCCATACTGCCTTCTGGTGTTAATCACTTCAGCTAATTAGTTCGAAATAGATGTGTAGTGGAAATAACAATGTTTCGGATGCAGTACTTTGGATAAATTTCTTATATTTTATATTTGACCTTAATTTTTGACCATGTATTACGCTCCTTGATATATCCCGATACACACGTCTTCCATTGTTTTATTTTGTCCATTTTAAACTTTATATTATATTTTATAAAGTTTCCTTACAACGAAGAAGAGCTCTGTTTATTATAGCGTTATGAATGCATTCGTTTTATGTCTTCATGTTTGGGTACCCGCTAGTGGTTTAATAAGCATACTTTTTTAAAGATTGTTCAGTCTTTTATCGCATGTTGCATTTGTATTAATTATTCTTTATTTATATATTAATCGCGTTATAGCATTTTTTCTATCACTGAGACCATATAGTGCATACAGAAACACAATGTTGTGTTTCATTGTGTTTCATTCCGCAATTATAAGTCCAAAAAGTGTGTTTTTTAAAATCATGGTCCGGCTTAATACTACATTAACAATACCTAATTGCGAATAAATTTTAGTTCCGTGTCATGCGTTTTCAAAAAATTAAATCTTTGGGCAATAACAATCGGATCGGGGAAGAAAGCTACAAGTTAACAAATTCGTTCACGATTTCCTCAAAAAGTGTTCTTTTTTAATATTCGTGCATTTTAATAAAATGAAACCGTTTTGATAACACATCTCACATTAACCAAACACAATCTCGTTCAATCCGAATTTAAGTCAAATTAAGATAATCATCGTTCCTTGCAAAACTGAGCCTACTGCGTTTTATTAAATCTTTGATGGTTGCTTGCGGTGTTCTAAATATCAACGATGTGTGGTCTGTCATATTTTTTTGAATACATTTATCTAAAAAATCAAGACATAAAATATAAATGAAACATGTCAGATTACATAAAGAGGAAGTTTGAAACATGCGATAGCGAAAATTGATGTGAATGTTTCACATGATTCCATCACAAACATGGTGATAAACACGTGAATGTAATGTGCATAACAGATTAGAAAACAAAACCATAAATACCAGAGAATACAGCATTAGAGTACAGACAGCACCCGATCATTCAAGGCTTCACTTGCAAAGGAATAGGATTCAACTTTTTTGAAATTATAGAAGCAGATATTCACTATGCATCTACAGAAA
Source organism: Dreissena polymorpha (assembly GCF_020536995.1). Taxonomy (NCBI): domain Eukaryota; kingdom Metazoa; phylum Mollusca; class Bivalvia; order Myida; family Dreissenidae; genus Dreissena; species Dreissena polymorpha. Next base: position 19,425,278 of record NC_068360.1, read on the forward strand.
AAAGGCTTGATTGCGTTACTACAAATGATTGTCGCCACTTGTGCAAGAGAGCCCTCGAGCCCGATTTGCTCGAGATATGACTATGAAGAGCGGTTGTTAGAAAGAGTCCTTAGAAACGAGTTGGCTCTAGAAACCACTCTGAATGAAATAGTGAAAACGAACGCCAAAGTTCTGGATGCGTTAACAAAGTTAGAAGATGCAAAGACAAAAGTGGACTCTACGTTGGCAGTTATGGAAAAGAAACAAATCGAAATGGAATCACAACTTGCTGATTTTATTTCGAATGCATCTTACATTATGAACTCAACGTTAGTTGCAAATGTGGGCGCACTGGTTGAAGCTTCATCACAGATAAAAGAAAATGCTTCAGTGACGGTACAGCAACTTGTAAAGGAAGTCAATATTCTTAAAGGTACGTGTGTCGATCGAGTCATGTGTTATACGTGTATTTTGTTTGATACATTTATTGAATATTTAATGTATTTACTTTAAGTAATATGCTGTATGCTAAAATCTTTTCGAAACATTCAACATATAGTAAGTGTTTAACACAGAGATCATTGGTTGATGTATGTGTCAGATTGTTTTTGTTTATTAGAATTCATCAATATCAAGCATCGGTCGGCACATGAGAAACACATTTTTCCAAATTAAATTAGATCATTCGAGATAATAAAATGTGTAACAGTTCGTGTACGCAGCATAAATGACAATTCTTTATTTAAGTAACAAAGATTGGGTAGGGGAAAAATGTAGTTTGGCACCTGTTCCTTAAATTGTTCACGTTTTAAATTTGTTATTATTTATTGTGCTCAGCACTGTACTGTTTGGTATTCGTCTTTGCGCAATACGCGGGAAAATAGTTCGTGCTTTACAATTTTTTGATTATTTGTATGATAATATCCGTCCGACGGCATGGTTTGTTACTCTAGGTTTTATTGGCAGGAATATAAGGTCGAGGAAGTATTTACATTCAAATAACTGAACAGGTAAATTAACTGATGTTTTATTCAATATCTGATGTGTAATTCGGTATTTAAAAGACAGCACTTGGAGGATATTGACTAAATAGATGAAAGTGAAATAGAAAAATACTTGCAAAAACGTGTTAAGATAATATTTTATTTTCGTCATCATATCATTATTATTACCAAGCTTATTAGGTTTTGAATATTTGTGCAAGTTGTGGTCTGTTTATGATAACATACTTATGGACATTTCATGGTTTATGTCTGAGTATCCCTGATCTAATACTATCCCTTGAAAATAATGTGTCTACGTGTGTTCATAAATTGTTGTATGGAGACATGTTATCAATTTGATCTGATGAGTATTTTTATAATGCAATAACAAACGTAAAAGTATTCTTTTACAAGGTTGTTTTTTTAATTGTCGTACTATTAAACACCGAAGTTTAAAAAACATACATATTTAACTATTTTAATACCAAACCTTTCAGTTAATCTGTTTTTTTTTCTGGTTTTATAATTAAATTATATTGTCAGAATAACAATTTAAAAAGCATAAAAATAACACAAAACCATTTTGCTTTAAAATATGGACCGATTTGTATCATTGTGCTTTGTGATGGAAAATAGAACATTTTTTATATCTTTAACTTGCGATTATCAAACAAGCTCATACATTACAAATTTCCGGGACGCACATGTTTGCAATTTCATGTACTATTTTGTACAAGTTAATGTTTGTACAAAACAGTCTGTTGTTGTTTTCATTTATTTCAGGCTTCAAATTTAATAACAAATCGGAACGATTTTTTAAAATCTGTTCTAGAAACAAGAAAACATGATAACAAAGCACTTGAGAAATTTCTAGTAAATCATTGGCGTAACTGAGTTGAATGAATAACTTTCTGTGTTTTGTTGTATTTCTATTACATTAAATAGTTGCAGTGTACTTACTGAGAAATCACCGTACGGTCCCAAATGTATATGTTAAGGGTATGATTATTGATCCACGTATTTAATATAATTTATTTTTATGATTCGTGTACTCCACGTTACCTTTTCTAAATAACAATATTGATTTTGGTTACGAAGTTCTATCGTTTTACATAATTACGACATGCGCTAAAGCAAGAGGACGCAACGTTATCTTTTTTACAATATGCATGTCTCGCGAATTTACAAAGAAACTCGTTAAGTCTTATTGTTTCACGTCAAACTTTCTAGTGCCTTAACATTGCGAATATATGTAAATCTTATTTCGAAGCCGACAAAAGGTTGTCAGTCGGCCAATAAGAGACGATATTCAGTTTAATGTGTAGACCTAGAGTCACTGACACATGCTTGTTTATATCAGTATGTAAAACATGAATTAAAAAACCAGGTCGCTTCGTGCATTGTCTTATAAAATATGTTTTCCTAATATATTTTGGATTGGAAACTATTGTTTCTGTAGTTTTGTGATAGCTAAACGATAATATTCAGTGTTTTGCAAATAGAAAAATCCGACATTATGCTGACGATATGTGTAAAACTGAACCGAATAACATTCAAATGTAAATACAAAAAAAATGCAAAACAGAAAACGACTCAATGGTGTACCTGATATTCCAACTAGAATTATTTTTGACTTTAAAATAAGAATAATAGACGAAAGAGTAATTTCCTTTACTAGATCTAAATATTGTTATCAACATTTATGAAACATAAATATAACTAATCATGATCACGATCATGTATACGTTTGTATTTAGAAAACGTGCAACTTATAAGGAACAATCTGTTATGATACTCTGTAAAAAAGGTCATCGTCTGATTAATCCGTTTGTTTTACTTTGTAGCATACAGTTAAATTTTGTTAACTTAATCGATATTTTATTTAATTAAGTACAGATGCGTTTTGTGCACACGTTGAGGCCGATGCTATGCAAACATTGTTAACAAACAACTGTTTGTTTGCTCATTTGTTACAGCATAATCAGTATTTTTATTTTTAAGCGCAACAATTATTTTACTGAAACAAATCAAATGGTAACATTTGAAATATATTACAGATTTTTCAAATCCAAAGTACAAAAAATGTATATATATGTGCCTTTACTGCTTTTGTAAAGAATATATTTTCTTTATTTAAGATCAGTTAAACGTCCCGACAATTTACTTCCGTGCGCGCATTACGGCTAGCACCACAGTTCTATCAAGTGGTCAGGATGTAGTCTTTCCGTATGTGGACGTAAACGAAGGACAAGGTTATGATCCTTCTACAGGAAAATTCACAGCCTCCATCCCTGGAATGTATCTGTTCAGTGTCCAGTATTGTGTCTGGGGTACCCCGAAATATGTTTACCTTGAAATCGTGCATGGAGACAAGGCATTACAGAGGTCAACTCACTATGATTCAACCGGTAATGCTCCATGTGTGACTATGCAGGTATCAGCAGCGGTTGCCATGGGGGATATGGTCTGGGTGCGTGCAACAGGACCGAGCTCGTTGCGTGCAGATTCGACCAGATATAATTCATTTGCATGCACATTGATCCATGTATAACCACAATAAAATGCACTGCAGCACACTACACATCGTGAGGAAGAAGACGCCAAGTACGTGCTTTCTTAGCACAAAAGTTCTATGTATTTCGACTGTATTTAAATATTTTTATCGTATATTCGTTTGTTAAATTAAGGTTATTCATGCATATCTGCATGACATATATGAAGAAGGTTTACTACAAAAAAAATATCGGTTTAAATTGTATATGATGCATGTTTTATGTGTTTTTGTTTTCTTTTAAATGCTGTTGCTATTTATTGTTGTACTGTATTTAAATAGCTCTCGGTTATAGGTATGTCTCGCTGAGTTTATTAAATATATGATAAATAACTAATTAAATGCTAACAATTTAAAACGAAATATCAAATGAACACTAACTAAAAAGTAAATTTCTTCTGTTTCATGTTCAAACAACTTTAAATATTACATGTGCATATATGTACAATTCTAATGTTTTTTTTATTATATAATTTTGTTGGTCACTATTTTTTAATTGCAGTAAGTTTCACTTACATATGTACATATATGCTTTTTTGAAATGTCAATATCTATCTGACAAGCGTGTTTGGTATATCACTTGAAATGTATAAGTCGTTTTGTTTAATATCAAATTTAAATAAGTATTTTAAGTATTCATCTTTTAAAGATGAGATAATAATCGAATGTAACTAAAAAATAAACCATTTATTTCTATAGTGTTTTTAAACAAATATTTCATACGTTCTGTTTTCATATTAAAAACCCCACTTAAATACATGCTATAATTGCACTTCATACTTATGCAAATTATCAACGACTAATTAAAAGTCTCAATCATTTGCAATCCTTAATTGAATAAATTAACTTTGACAATCAAGTGACCATCATCTTTACGATTTATGGGCTATATGAAGAGCGTCTGCCGACGAGATTAGCCTAATTTGGGACTTCCTTCACAGTATATTGCAGTAAATTTATGACACGTTTGGTAGCTAATTATGGAATGTCGCAGGAATAAAGGGATTTTGCTTGACAACCCTGGATTAAAAGGAATCTTTGCATCGACACGACATTATGACATAGGGGGAAACCCTGATTCAAAAATACGTAAACAAATATGAGTAAAAGTAAGCCCATCAAATTATCATATATTTGGGAGCTCGTTTTATATAAATTAAGTTCACTTGGTTTACTTGTTTGCAGAAAAAGCCAAGAGCGATCAGCGTATCTTCATTTAAAAGCACTGGAGATTTAGAGTTCATGGAGCAAGTTCACAAACAAAGAGAACACATAAGAAACAGAAAAAATATATTTTCAGAATCAAGAATATCTTCCAAACATTTTAGGTACGGTCAATTACATTTGTTTTCATTCAGATATGGCGAATTGAAAGGCAATTGTGAAAATAATTCACATTCAACATCAAAAAGAGAACTCCATTCAACATAAGAAATGTTTGGCATGGTTCACGTCCGTGCTAAAGCGCAAACCTGTTGCTTTGCTTTTAATGAAAACATACAATATATATAAACGTCAAGGAAATACAATTTGGTGGTATTTCGTTTTATAACACGTTCTGTTGTGGGTGCGAAGACATCAAATTAATTGCATTGACTTGTGTGTGTTTAACAGAGACATATTGGCTTGTACTCACCATGAAGTTTCAGAGAGAGTTTGTTGCTATTACTTCACGTGATCGTCGCCATGTGTGCACAAAGCCCGATATGCTCGAAAGACGATTACGAAAAACGTTTATTAGAAAGAATTCTTAGAAACGAGCTTGCTCTAGAAACCACTCTGAATGAAATAGTGAAAACAAACAACAAAGTTGTGGATGCATTAACACAGTTAGAAGATGCAAAAGCAAAATTGGAGTCTACGTTGGCGGTTATTGAAAAGAAACATATCACAATGGTGTCTAGACTGGTTGACTTCATAACCAATTCATCTATTCTAATGAATTCAGCGTTGGACGCAGCTGTGGTCGCGATGATTGAACTTCATCTGAGGTAAAAGAAAATTCCTAGCCCGAACCAGTGACCCCCGGAATCCTGAAGTAAACGCATTAGCCAACTGAGCTATCCTGCCAAGCATACATAGAATTCCTATTTATACGTTATATAAGTAATCTTCGTTGTTTCACAAATTTTAACAACAACAGAACTCTGCAAATAATTCAATCGTTTCGCGTTGCAACGCTTTATAATTTTAAGATTTTTAAATCGTCAAAAGATGCATATAATGGCTATATTAGACCATAACAAATGTTCAGTAATACTGTTTCCACACAAATATCATAACTAAACCGAAAATTTGCGAATCTGAAACAATTTTTTTTCAATTTTGTCAATTTACCAAACCGTTAAAAGATCCCTTTAAAGTGTGTACCAAACATTGACCCATCAAATACTAAAATATTATAGCTAATTGCTAATCAATTATCAAGGGTTGGGTTAATATAATAACAAGTGCCGAAAATCTAACACCTGCGTCGCAAATCGATGCCAAAACAGTTGTCGTGAATTGTGGTTAATTGGGTCACAATGGCTTCGTACTGGTTTTTGGCGGGTGTCAATTTAGAGCATTTTCGTTGGTCTGATAAAAGTGGTCGTAATGGCGGATTAGCGGGTTGGTCGGATTAGTGAGTGAAACAACCATTGAAATATAGAATGAAAAAATCGGGACTGAAAAATGGTGGTCGTCTTAGCGAGTTGGTCGTAATACCAAAGTGGTCGTAAAGAGAGTTTTTACTATATATGTTTTTCCGACAATTCATTAGAAAATCGTGACGCAAATATATTAAATAATAATAAAATCACACGTGATTCTGGTAATATAAAAATATATCAATTATTAAAACTGAAAAAGCATGTTTACGAAACTTAAAGTTCGATACACTTTTACGAACGAGGATGCGAACTTTTTATAGCTCATCTGAGCACAACTGAGAAACTTTTATTTTCCAATCTTCAAGAAAGTTATTCAAAACATTTGTCCCAACTATATCTCGACCGAGATTGAGAATGCGTCAGGTGGAGTACACACAACTAGGTCGCTATGTAAGATTAAAGAAAAATTGTGTAAACACACGACAAGTTATGGGTTTTTTACCCAATCATCATGAAACTTGCTCATAAACATTTTCCCCAAGATTTCTCAGCACAGTTTACTTTGCCAGGTTTTTTTATGGTGTCGATTCGTTAAAAACTATGGCCACCAAACGGGAGGCTGTAAGTTATCCTGATATGGCCATAGTAAAAACATTGTAAACAGTCCATTGAGAGAAAAAAACAGGACATGGTTCCTTATATTGCAAAACTGAAACTTTGTAAGCACTCTAGACTGTCTTTTGTTTTGCCTAGCCTTAATGAAACTTTCCATGAAATTGTGTTTTATGATATCTCAGTCAAATTTGTTAGAGGTTCTGGCCCATTGAAAAGCATGCTTGCCAAGGTTTCTGAAGGTGTTTGACTATGTCTTGAGTTGAACTTTGTTAGCATTCTTATAGTATCATTTTTTGCTCAATCAGCATGTCTTCTTATGACATCTAAGCAGTTGAGCGACCTTGGGAGGTTGCTTTCGAATCTGCCGATATCGAACTTAGCAATCTAAAATAATGTCTATAAATTAAACACAGCGTTACATAAATAATAAATCCTATCCCGAGAGTTTCGTTGCATCGTCCCATTCGACAATATGTACGAGATTACATGGACGTTAACACCGATAATCTATTGTTGATTCTTGAAAGATACACTATATTTTTTCAATAAAACATACAAAACATTGTCTTATAAAAGAATTTGAAATACGACTATAATTACAATGTTAGACGTAATGTGCCATTTCTTGTCATGATAAGAAAATACATTGTGTACACACATCAGTACACAAATTAAATCTTTTCTTTTTCTTTTCTTTTTGTGTCCCGTAGTTTCAAAAGACGCTTGTTACACTCGCACTATAGAATTCGATATGTTATATCAATATAGGAAAAATGGTTATGTTGACGCCTGGAGATCATGAAAACTTATATACTCTTGCATTTAGGATGTATACATTGTGTAATCATGCTATTACAAAAAAACAATAAAAAAAGTTTTTTCGCATGGGTTTTATTAACCATGGTCTAATTAAGTTTCTTGCACTATGCAGAATATAGTTAGGTGTTTCTAAATAAATCTAATTGATACTATTCAGTCCACATACGATATATGCCACGTATTAACAGTTCATTATTAAATATTTAAACATTCATTTTGTGGCGTAACTCGTAACCACAACACATTAACTCCACGACAACACAGTAACACAATTCAAAACAAAGTATTTTATAAAGTTAATTCCAATTTAATTTTGTTTCAATAATAATCATTATAAGATGTTATTGAATTTTATAATAATATAATTTCAAAGTCCTAAACATAAATTGTCAGTTTCAATTTGATGCATAGCAGTAAGTCTAAATGTTCTGAGACAAGCTAATTTCAAAACGCGCTGAACTGAATTACATAAAAACATGGCCCTTTTTGACGATGCTGGAACAGCATCGTCTTAGGTATAATGCTGGAACAGCATCGTCTAAGGTATGATAACCATCAAAAAATTCTTCACAATGGCGACCTATGTAAAAAACCGAGCCAGTCCGATTGAGATAACTCGATTTTTCTAATCGAAATACCTCGACCTCGTTGATTTCATTGATAACATTCTCCTAGCAAAGTTGTCGTTCGTGTTTCAACATTCAACAATGGCAGCCCCCATGAGAGTCTCGAGTCAAAACTTTCTTACTGCATAAATTGGCTTGTTTCGCTATTTAGAAGCTGTCATTTGAATTCTTTATTCACTAAATCTCCGCTAATGACAACAATGGATGGAATTCGAAGGATATATTCGATGTGAATGGATCACTCTCTACAACAATGGCTTCGCCCATGAGAGACGTGAAGTTGATAACACTCGCGTCAAAACTTGCTTAAATTTTAAATCGGCTTGTTTCGCTATTCAGTAATGCAACAATAAATGGAATTCGAAGGATATATTCAATGTGAATGAAGCGCTTGCTGGATCTCGACAGCTTAACAAGGCAAAACTGGCATACTGATGATACTGGTAATTTTAGTTATCAATTTAAGTCACATTTTGCTTTATAAATTTTGTTCGAGCATTTTGCGACTTGTTGAATGGCTATGATACCCGATATCAACATGTCATATGGGATTTGCATATCACCAAGCTGTCCTGAAATACGACATTACAAACTCTTTACTCAAATTACTGGTTTGAATGGATTTTTTCTTCTTTCTATTTAAGTAGTTGATATCATTATAGTCAAAATAATTAGACGTAATTTACCGTTTAGTTCATGTATATCGACCTCATATTTATAGGAGTTGATATTATGTTAAAGGGGCCTTTTCACAGATTTTGACATGTTTTGAAGTTAGTCAATAAATGCTTTATATTGATAAATGTAAACATTGGATCTTAAATGCTCCAGTTAAAATCCAAATAAAATTCTTTAAAACACAGTAGTCCGCAGCAGGGCTCGAACCAGTAACCCCCTAAGTCCTGGAATAAAAACGCATTAGCCTGCTCGACTTTTCTGCCAAGTATAAATGGGTGACGTATTTTATACCCAATATAAGCAATCTTCGTAGTTTCACATAATTAAACAACAACAACATAACTCTCCAAATTATTCAATCGCTTCGCGTTGTAACGCTTTATAATTTTTAAATCGTTAAAAGATGCATATAATGGCTATATTAGACCATGGTAAATGTAAAAATAACATAACTAAAACGAAAATTTGCGAATCCGATACAACTTGTTTCAATTTATGTCAATTTACCAAAACGTGAAAAAGTTAAAGTGATAGTATGGGCATTTTGGACTGTTGATTTGAGCTGAAAAGAATTAACAGATCAAAAGAGTTATTTAAATTTTGGTTACTGATCAATTTTCTCATTTTGCTACCAGTTGTTTATAAAAATATATTTTATAATCGATATTCTAACGTGACCCACCCAGTCCTGTGAGTCGAAATGATCCGTAAAACAAAATTGTGTTTTTGTGTCGTATGAACGAATCTGTACTAACACTAAATTTAGGTTCAAAACGTACATGCGTGATCAGTTGTCAAATGAAAGTACGGTCGATATTCAAATGCATCATTTTTCTCTTTCCGTGACATTGTTTTAGTATGTTGATGCTGTATTAACATATAAGTGAATATGAAGTGAAAACACCAAAAATAAACAACGGTTGGGATAGACACCTATAAATTGTTGGATGCCCATAATATCACTTTAAATGAACTGTATCCCAGTAAAAGAGACATTAAGGCGATTGTGGCCAGTTTAGATCCAGTTCAGCCTGCTGTTGCTTGAAAGCTGTTTGCTTAAGAGCGGTTTTCTGATAATGATTATAGTTTAATTGGATACTGATTAGACCTTTTCCTGTGACCTGTCTTATTAAATTCAGAAGCCTGGTAACAGTTTAACGTTAACTTCTACTTCTTCTACTTTGTACTTCCTACAGTCAATTGCTGACTATTACAGGAAGGCCTATTATAGGCAGATGTGGACATTGTCGAGTCCGTTTCCTGGGAAGAACCAGTACTTGGTGTCTGTGGAGGAGATATTGAGATTGCTCCCCGAGTAGGGAGCGAACCCACGAACTCCCGATCGCTAGGCGGACACCTCATCCACTACACCACCGCGACCTTAATGTTACCAATGTGTCAGACCAGGGCCTGGATTTTGAAATATAGAACATGCATGGTCAGAAGATGTCATTTAAGATTATACATTTTTTAAACACATACACATGCATACAAATATAAATAGTAAAATGCACTAAGTCAGAAGGCATTTGACTTCGGCTGGTGCCTTGGCACACCAGGTGTTTTGGTTGCAATAGTTTGATGGACTCACTAATTGGATGTGTAGTTACATTATTTACAGTATATCACAGTATTTAGCATGAACAAATGATTTTTTCAAACATAAATAATTGATGTTAAATGCTTGAAGGAATAATATTTAAGGTTTAAGAAGGTATTTTCTTATTGTTTTAAATGATATCCTTGAATATGATATTTTTATGATTTTTTTGGCAAAAAGGGTTAACGCATTTTTAAAAAATGTAATTAATTTTCTGACAAAACACTGGTACCATGAGTAGCATGAAACAATATTTTTTAAACATTTGTAATTGATGAAAAATGATTGCAAAAATAATATATAGGGTCTTATTAAGCCTTTTTTATTTTATTTTAATAGGTTACTCTGAAAAATTCTATTTTTCATGATTTTTTTGCAACAAGGGGTTATACAATTAAAAAATGTAACTGGATTTTTAGACCAAAACTGGTACTATGATAATACTATGATGCACTTCGCCAAAACTTATACAATTATATTGTTTATTCTTGAAAATGTATTTCCTCTATTCACTTAAAATAACACTTTTGATCAGAAAAATCATATATAATGATGTTTACTTTTATTTTCAAGAAGAATAATGCCACTTTTTAGTTGTATTCAGCCACACTTCTTGTCAGCCACTTAAGGGTTATATGTTGCCTTTCTTTTACTAAATGCAAAATAATTCTACACTTTGAGACATTCATAAAATATTTTATGTCTTTACAACACCGACAGGCTAATAAATTTATATATCAAGTACTTCCATACTAACAGGACCATTCTAGGCGGGCAACCTAGCAACCTTGATTTGTTCATATCTTCCTATCAATCTGTTATATGTGCTATGAATCATTTGTTCGGAGAACATTTAATGTTTGTTATAACTTTTAAATAATTCAATGTTCAAAGTGATATTGTTATTGACCGATAAACCTACATACTGATGAAAAGGGAATATTTTATTAATTATTTGCATTTTATCTTACATGAGAAATATGTGCCTAAATGTTTTTCAAACTTAAGAGAAATCTATAAACAATTAATAATTGACGACGTTTCTCAAAAAAAAAAAAAAATATAAAATGGAAGTTTAAATATACAAATAAATAACGCAAGTTTTATCAGATATTCGTAATAATTTCCAATATAATTGAGTGTCTGAGCAATGTGGATGAATGAAAATATCGGATAAAACGAACACTTGTCTACACTTGAATTATGATTTATTTTTCAATATTTTATGCACTTAAGTTTAGCCTTAATGCGTTTTTATAAGCATTTATAGACAGTGTCACTCCCAAAAATCAAGGAATTATTACTTGTCATTCACTTGTGTAATGGTATACAATAATTTTGTGGTAGAATATTTGAGAAAAACATTAGAAACGAAACTTGTCAGTGATGAAATTTTCCATATGGTTATGGAAATTACCTATCGTCGGTTTCCGAAAAACAATACGTCACGGTTCCAAAAATATGATGGTTGTGCCCAAAGATTTTGGTGTTAATGAACGTTACTGGTTTATATTTTAATAATTTCAATTCTCATTTTATTAATAGGTAATTTTAAGGCTGATAAACTTGAAATATGCAAGCTATTCTTTCGTTTTGCATATGTCTGTCGATACATCTGTACAATCGGTAATTTCCGTAACCACTCGTTAAATTGTAGCAGACACAAGTTAAAAAAAATGTCTTCAACTAATATTCTACCTCTTTCTTGCTAAAAACTAATGCATGAATGATTTAAAAGTAATATTGAATCGTTTTCAGCCAGGAACACTGTCTATGACCGCGAAAAAAAACATAACAAACTTTTTGATTTACGATATTTACTTTATAAATAGCTTGCATGCGGCATGGCATTGTATGTTCCGCAAGATAAATATCTCGACTTTATTTATTGGAGGATCTCGGACTGTTTCATCCAATCAGAACATAGATTTTAAAAGTAATTTAGACCCATGTACAGCGAGATAATTAAGTACCACTTTTTATACACTGCCAAATTGTGACATAACAAGTTGCCTCCCTTGTTGCTTCATTCTACTGTATTATGATGCCCCCCTTCGAAGAAGAGAGGGTATATTGTTTTGCACATGTCGGTCCGTATGTCCGTATGTCCGTTCACCAGATTGTTTCCGGATGATAACTCAAGAATGCTTATGCCTAGGATCATGCAACTTCATAGGTACTTTGATCATGACTCGCAGATGACCCATATTGATTTTGAGGTCACTAGGTCAAAGAGCAAGTTCACGGTGACCCGAATAGTAAAATGGTTTCCTGATGATAACTCAAGAACGCATATGCCTAGGATAATGAAACTTCATGTGTACATTGATCATGACTCGCAGAAGACCACATAATTGTGTATCATATTGTTCAGAGGGAATGATTTTATCTCTGTTGAATCAATGTATTGTTTTACTTCTTTAATCAGTGTGTTTAAAGATATATAAACATAGCTCCAGGGTCTTTGCTTCAGGCTTCATATCCTGATCTCTTTTAGCTCACCTGATTGCTCAGGTGAGCTTTTGTGACCGGTCTTTGTCCGTCATATGTCCGTCCGTCCTTCCGTTAACATTTGCTCGTAAACACTCTAGAGGCCACATTTCTTGTCCCATCTTCATGAAACTTGGTCAGAAGCTTTGTCCCAATGAAATCTCGGCCGAGTTTGAAACTGGGTTGTGCCGGGTCAAAAACTAGGCCACCAGGTCAAAACAAAGAAAAACCTTTTAAACACTGTAGAAGTGACATTTCATGCCCAATCTTCAAGTAACTTTGTCAAAATGTTTGTCTTAATGATTGGTTGAGTTCAAAAGTGGTTCCGATCCGTTGAAAAACATGGCCGCCAGTGGGCGGTCAGTTTTTCTTATTTGGCTATAAACGGCCACCGGAAAAACTTTGCGAAACCGAAATTTCGCAAACTTAAGTAACCTTTTTCTTGAAAATTTGCTTATTTGTGATAAAGTATAAGATAAAAGTCTTACTTGTGATTAATACTTGGTTATTTTTGCTTAAATAACGCGTTTTCTTCACTATGAACTTTATTTGCAAAGTTGGGATACCCATGGGATTTTTAAATATTCCCATGGGAATTTTCTTTTACCCATGGGAATTTCGGTTTCACCGATGGGATTTTTCTCCAGCTTTTTCTATGGGAGAAAAAATCCCGTGGGATTTTCAAAAAAATAAAACACGTGCGTTTAGGCTAAGTTATCGATTTTTAGATTTGTTAAAGCATTTGTGCTTATTTTCGTTCAATTTTCGTTGATAGAGAAAAAATCCCATTTTTTTTATGGGAAAAAAAATCCCATGGCATTTTTTTCTGATTTTAAGAGATTTATTCATGTAACGTTCAGAAACACTACATTTTAACAAATGATGAACAATTCTCGTGATTTTAACGCGTTAAATCGTGTTTTAAAAAAATTAAAAAATCCCATGGGATTTTTTCTTCCATGGGATTTTTTTTCCCATGGGATTTTTTCCAATGGGATTTTTTTAGGTATAAGTTTCTAAAAGCTATATAATAATATAAAAAAATAAAATAATAATAATAATAATAATAATAATAACAATAATAATAATAATAATAATAATAATAATAATAATAATAATAATAATAATAATAATAATAATAATAATAATAACAATAATAATCGTGCTCAATATGAGTAATTTGTACTTTTAAGCGACTAACATTTTTATTCGAGCCGATCGTCGAGTCCGAATGGTGAGAATGACATCAATTTACCAGTACAAATAAATCTCACTTGTGTAGTGAACGCTACCGTACTATACAAATAATCTTGATAACAATTAATATCATTTCTCGACTGAAAATGAAAACAGTATGGATATTGATGTCAGCAATATGATAAATATTGACAAAATGAAAAACCTTGACAATAATTCCGTGTCGAATACGCATTGGATTATAGCAATCAAATTAATATAAGCATTGATAAGATAATATGCGAAAATGGATGTTATGTCATATACGGCCAGCGTAGCTCCATTCCGTATTGTTCGGTATTAAGTCACGTCAAGTTTCGTGGTCGAATTATAGCATGATAATTATTTTCACATTACGCGAATCATATGAGTTTCCCTATATATATTGTATTAAAATTTATGTTACACTATTGTGCGATGATGAAAATTGTTTGGATTTTTCGAAACACGCTTTCCTGATTGTGTTAATATAAGCTATGCATTACCGAATGCGGTTGACGGTTAACACAGATCAAATAGAATGAGATAACCGTTATATAATGATGGAACACACAAAATGCAAGAGCGCCCAATATTTATTATTCTATTTGATATACATGTATACACACATCGGCCATCTTCATATAGTTTCACAGTCTTTTAAAAGACGTCATTATATTCAATGTTGCGTCAACTTAACGAACTAAGAGAATATGGGATAAAAACAAAAAACAATCAGTGATTTGATTCTGATTATTGTGACATGAGAAATGGTAATTATTCCAGCCCAAAAAGTACACACCATATACATAACATAATTGATTTGGTAAACAATAATTCGAGGACATAATAAATAGCATGCGAAAAATATAAAATAATGGAACATTTTACATTTTATATCGTTTATATATGTGTATATCTAATTAGTGTGCATAGTGAATGTTTTAAGATTTTTGGTACAAAAAGGTGTATTATTTTAAAGATTTGCACTAATTTTAATAGATTAAATGCAAATCAATTCAATAAACGATGACAAATTAAATAGTGATACTTCTGGATACTTCTGGATAACACTTTTATCGGCTTAGCAAATCGACTAGATTAAAATATGTTTCTTTTCTGCAAATACACGTTAATATTTAACCCAACAATACAGTCACTTATAACCTTTTCCAGACGCGGCACGTCTACGGTACATAGTTTACGGTGACACTGTGCATATGATGAAAATGCACTAATTTAACGAAGTACATGCGCAGGCGTGAAAATAATTACACCAAACATATATCCACGGTGGAGACACTATATTATATTATATTATATTATATAATATTATAGTATATTATAGTATATTATAGTATAGTATAGCATAGTATAGTATGGTATGGTATGGTATGGTATGGTAGAGTAGAGTAGAGTAGAGTAGAGTAGAGTAGAGTAGAGTAGAGTAGAGTAGAGTAGAGTAGAGTAGAGTAGAGTAGAGTAGAGTAGAGTAGAGTAGAGTAGAGTAGAGTAGAGTAGAGTAGAGTAGAGTAGAGTAGAGTAGAGTAGAGTAGAGTAGAGTAGAGTAGAGTAGAGTAGAGTAGAGTAGAGTAGAGTAGAGCAGAGCAGAGCATAGCATAGCATAGCATAGCATAACATAGCATAGTATATATAAAATTGTGCGTACAATTAATTTTGGTTTTTCGTTTTGATGGCCTATCTGACAGCATATTCACAGAAAAAAAGACGATAAAACCTACGTGATATGAACTCATACTAATTGTTTACTTTGCGAAAATTATAATATAATAGATATACAATGTACCACAATTATATCGTATCGTAACGAAGAGCTTTGATCTTGGTGATCGTGTTGATTGTTGAATTTCATTGACCGCATTGACATGTGTTCGTGTGCGGTTGCAAAACAGCGAGGACATAGAAAAAGCATATTTAAAAACCCATTTTTCTCAATTGGAACGCTCTTAACGGACCTATGTAATCGTAAACGGGTGACGCATGGACTTTTGTATCGGGAATAGATCACAAACGGGCGCAAAGCAATTTATCTTCACGGATGGACTGACATCGCATCGTACCAAAGTCTAAACAATCAAATAAAGTCCACGATCAGTAATGTGTTGTTCGTAAAAGAAATTACGACAGTAGAAACATAGCACTTTAGAAAGACCACAATCTGGTTCATTTTATCGATCGTTGCGTCTTTGGCGGACAAAATATTTTGAAAAACAACAAAGCATAAAACAAGAAAACACAAAGTTCTTCAAAGGCGTGTTTCAATCTCAAATACACATTATCGACAGTAGTTCCAGTCAAGGACAATACTTCAGTCAGCACACTTGAGATCAAAATTGAGGGTATTAATTTTTATTCAGGGATGTCAATTGTTAACAATCTGGAAAATAAAACCGTGAGTCTGAGAAAGTAGGTTACAGGAATGAAAGGGAGATCAGCCGCCCGAGCCGTGGCTAATTGTTTTATTGTAGTCTTCTAGTTGCTATTCCTGGTGAGTACATGCGGAATTGTATGCATGTGCATATGTCATTCTATAAAAAATTGACAATGTAATTAACAACGTCAAAAATAAATTAAATCGTCGAACCATATCGTATCGGGCAATGAATGTCCGAAAATATATATATATATATATATATATATATATATATATATATATATATATATATATATATATATATATATATATATATATATATATTATGGTAAACATAGCGTTTATAGCGTTTACAATGCGCTACTGCAGTGATTTAATTTGCTAATCGATCATTTTAATTTTCAAGATGGCGGATATTTGCAATTGTAAGATTTTCGAAGGTAGCGAAGAGGTTTTGTCAGTTAATGTTCATGTCCGTGACGGCAGCTAATTTATCAGAAATCAATAAAAAAAGACCAGGGAAAATCGGTGTCAACATCATTTCTTCTCAAATGATCGCGCACTCGAACGAATTTGTCACTACGCTCCAATCCCCTTTAACATTTACATTGATCTCAAAATAGATCCTTGACGGCTCAAATACGATTTCCGGAATAATTTTGACTATTGACACTACTTAATTATAAAAATGATCTTTCGAATAAAAAAGACACGCTATATTGTAACAAAATACTAACAGTTTAAAATAGTTAAACGTTGTCATTTTATAAAATAATTGAGTCTTATTCGTGATTTCAGCGACTGACATCGGGAGCGGCCGGTCGTAGACAAATACACTTTACCGCTACCGTGTACATGTACATGTATATTGAATATCTTGAAAAATAGTAATTTCAAAGCGTGAAATAATATTTAATTTTGAGTATGTTTATTTTTTCATGTTTTTTTGTATTGCTCAGATGTTCAGTGTTTCTTTGCAAAATACCAGCATCGGAAAATTGCAGAAGAACTAAGGTTAAGACTATCCCAATGAGCTTTTATGAACTCCGGCCGTGGTAAAGTTCTTTCAAAAAGTTCAGTAATACTTGACGTTAATGTTTAAGAAATATTTTGTTGTTTTTTCTCATATACATATGGTGCCTGTTATATTGCATAAAGCTTACTTACACAAAAAACTAAAACTAAAAGTGCAGCTAAACTTATAGCGGGGATTTCGGTAATTCTACATTCGCCCGCCTAGTACCAAAATCCCCATATTTACGCCTTAAAGGGTCAATAGGTCATCGGTATGAATGGTTTTTGACTTCACATGAATGTTAAGGTGCAAACAAATTATATTAATTTTAATTATTAAGCACTGTTGGCAGCATTAAGTTGCCTCTTAGTGGGGATTTCGGTAATTCTGCACAAGAACTTAAACGCGCGCCGGTACCGAAATCCTGCTGTACAAACCTTTAAGTGTCAACAAAATTATTACAGTGTTTTTTTTTTCATTAGCAACCAGTGATATGTATTATCTCCCATTCGGTTACTTCTTTTGGAAAATAATTAGCGGGAATTTCGGTACTGCTACATTCGTACGCCCAGAGCCGAAATCACCCATGTTTACGCCAATCCCCCATATTACGCCTTAAAGGGTCTATATGTCATTATGTTTGGGTTTTGGCTTTGCATTAATGTTTATTAGCACACAATCATATTAGTGTTAACTAGAAATGGCGCGGCAGAGGCCGACGCATATCCCCAAGCCGAATGTTTGACCTAGGTGTGCCCCAGGGTTGGTAATGGGGCCATGCATAGCTGAGATTGACCGTATTGTCATAAGAGAAGTTCATCATCAATTAGAAGTGAATTGGTGTAGAAATGAAGAAGTTATAGTAAAAGGCAATTTTGGGTGGGTGTGACATATGTGGGCAGGGCGCCCCAGGGTTGGTAATTGTGCCATGCATAGTTGAGATTGACCGTATTGTCATAAGAGAAGTTCAGTATCAATTTGAAGTGAATCGGTGTAGAAATGAAGAAATTATAGTAAAAGGCAATTTTGGGCGGATGTGGTCTATGTGGGCGGGGCCCCAGGGTTGGCAATGGGGCCATGCATAGATGAGATTGACCGTATTGTCATAAGAGAGGTTCAGTATCAATTTGAAGTGAATCGGTGTAGAAATGAAGAAATTATAGTAAAAGGCAATTTTGGGTGGATGTGGTCTATGTGGGCGGGGCGCCCCAGGGTTGGTAATGGGGCCATGCATAGTTGAGATTGACTGTATTGTCATAAGAGAAGTTCAATATCAATTTGAAGTGAATCGGTGTAGAAATGAAGAAATTATAGTAAAGGCAATTTTGGGTGGGTGTGGTCTATGTGGGCGGGGCCCCAGGGTTGGTTATGGGGCCATGCATAGTTGAGATTGACCCTTATGTCATAAGAGAAGTTCAGTATCAATTTGAAGTGAATCCGTGTAGAAATGAAAAAATTATAGTAAATGGAATTTTTTGGTGGGTGTGGCCTATGTGGGCGGGCGCCCCAGGGTTGGGATTGGGGACATGCATAGTTGAGATTGACCCTAATGTCATAACAAAAGTTCAGTATCAATTTGAAGTGAATCCGTGTAGAAATGAAAAAATTATAGTAAATGGAAATTTTTGGTGGGTGTGGCCTATGTGGGTGGGGCGCCCCAGGGTTGGGAATGGGGCCATGCATGGTTGAGATTGACCGTATTGTCATAAGAGAGGTCCAGTATCAATTTGAAGTGAATCGGTGTAGAAATAAAGAAGTAAATGTAAAATAACCTAAAAAAATGAGTGATAATTTCTGACGCGGCCCCACCCCAACCGCTATAACTTTTGACCCAGGGGTCAGATCAAAATTCCAAATAGTGCAGGGTCGCACATATGCTCATAGCTACCAAGTGTGTAAGTTTCAAGGTTCTAGTGCTTTTAGTGTAGGAGGAGATAGTGGCCAGGACGGACGGACAGACAGACGGACGGACGGCGGAGATAACCACAATATCCCCACCTTTTTTTCAAAAAGCGTGGGGATAATCATTAAAACACTCTTATCAGAATATTTTTCCATTATTAAATAGTTTATTAATGTGAAAAATGTGTAAACGAATGTAAAAAAGGTAAAATGTACATTTAAAACATTGGTTACACAGAAGTATATGTAAATATAACATGACATAGTAATAATAAGTCTTCAGAAAGTATTTTCCAAACAAATCAGATTAAACAAATGATATCGTAATACCTTATTTACAATATACTATACACTTTTGCAATTAAGTTATCAATGTTTTATCAAAGCATAAATCAGCATATGTTGCCTCTTAGCGGGGATTTCGGTAATTCTTAACAAGCACATAAACCCGCGCCGGTACCAAAATCCCCGCTGTACAAACCTTCAAGTGTAAAAAAATACTGATTTAGGTTTAAATAAAGGGCACAATAGTATTTTTGGCCACCGAAAAGCACTTCCGCGTCAACAAAACGATTGAAATTATGTCAGAAACCCAGCTTTTCATTGTATATATTGCAATACACCATCGGCCGCCGAGAGCGGAATACTGCGCTTGGTCGCTAAACAATGTGGATTGCATCAAATTAAATGTCAATTTTCGATTTTATTACAAAAATAAACACTGCTATTTTATAAATATGTCAAGCACGTACACTTAACAAAAAAATCGATATATCTTTATGTAATGTAGAAAAGTAAAGGGCTTTATATATAACAATGTTTTATAATGTCTCTCTGGTTGAGTAAAAAAAACTAAACAAAACCATGTAGAACATATAATATGTTTTCATAATTAAAAAAAAATATTTAATGATGCACGTGATGTTTTATAATTGTTATAAGTTCACGTGTCATTGAACGAGTTAAGGGAGAGATGCGAATTAAATTACACATAATTAAAAACTAATACTATACTGTCAGCTTGATTTATAAATTGTGTTCCATCGCGCCAATATATTCATTGTTCCATGAAATTGTGTATAAAAGCAAAACGATTGAAATTATGTCAAAAATCCTGCTTTTCACATGAAATGATTTTTAACACTTTATTTATTCCAATCAGGTAAATATTAAATACAATAATAGGGGAAGTCTGTACTGTGTATTAGCAACCTGTTGTGGTGATCCCTATCTTATCCGCTCAATACACATCCACCTGGCTACTGTACAGAAAAAATTAGATTTACTTCCAAAATAACTGATTTCATTAATTGCTAACTTGTTGTCTACATTTTAAATTAACAACGATAATGGATCAACATCACCGTTGCACAATTATTAAGTTCACAGTTATCTGTACTTTAAATAGAGATAGCCTAATTAAAGACGGTGCTAATAAAGAACAAAGCGTGAATGTGGGTATTAAGAAATAAGATCCTTTTTTGCATGACACTGGCAGTATATCATTTTATCTTATATAAATTAGCCATATTTAAGACATGGATAAAATTAAAATAAGACACATTTGCATATTTCATTTCTTGAAAAAAAAATAAGCACGCAGTCACATATAAATAAGATACATTGAAGACACAGAAAAAAATAAATAAGACACATTTGCATCTTTCACTAAATTTTCTTTAAAAAAACATGTGAAACTGAAGAAAAACATTTATAATTACTGACACATTATTCTAAAAGTCGACTGACAACTTAAGTTCAAAGAGGGATTTACAATTAAATAAGATCCATTTTCGCATGATGCTGGTTGTAGAGCAAGCAATACATTTCTTACTGACACATTATTCTAAAAGTCGACAGGCAACATAAATTCAAAGAGGGAACCACAATTAAATAAGATCAATTTTCGCATGATACTGGTTGTATAGCAAGTAGTCACATATTAATTACAGCTTGCATTAGTTGCAATAATTTTGTTAAGTGCGCGTGCCACTGAACGTTGCGTTAAGCGAGAGTGTTGTCATTGTGTTAGTTTTATATTTTGGTATTATGTATGATTATTGCTTGTTTAGAATTGGAATAAACGCTTTCTGGCAAATAAGCATCGTCTTAATTTTAATACAAATAATGAACATTTGACATACACAATGTCCAATAACATACCGGCAATAACATTATATATATGTTAATTTCTTTGCATGTTTATACCGAAATTATAGCCGACATCGGCAGTTAGGGAAATTTTGTGACACACTTTAACACATCAAACATGCATGATAGTTCTTTTTTCATATGATATCCCCCTGGTTGCTTACCGGTGTATTGATGCAGTTGATAACGAGCACCCCGCCGGGACTACTGTAGGGTGCTAATACACACGTGTATCGTGTTCAATACCCGATCCATGCTACAACGTGTAAGAACGGGAATTTCGGTAATTCTACCTGTTTAAGGCTCGGATATCGAAATCACCGTTACTCCGATAAACGATCATAATTAAGCTTATGTATGAAGTGAAAGGACAGTTGAAAGTTTCCTTTTTGCACGTTAATGATTCTGATAATTTGGTGACAAAGGCAGCAGTCCTATGTAGTATTGTGTGTGACCGGAGAGTAGCGTGATCTGTGTCGGTGTTGGGCGCTCTGAGGGCGCAATCCGGCTACATAGGTACATAGGAACCTCTTGTGGCTATAGTCCATGGATCGGGTTCGGCAGACAGGGAACATGTAAATGTTTATATGTATGTTTTATACCTTAATTACCTAAACGTATATTTATCCTGGTTACTTATTTACTGAGGTTTGAGTTAGTCGCAATGAGTGTAGATACGTTGTACTATATTTAGTAAGTATTTGGAGGACGAGTGGCACGGGCACGCGCTTTATTATCACTTATGCAAGGAACGCGTTTTGTTTATATACGTATTTTTGATATTCCGATAGGCTTAAGGGAGGTAATTTATTCAAGTAAAACGCGAGATTTTTTGCGATGCCTTTTTATAACTCTTGCTTAATTAATTACATACGAATATACAGCTAAATTTAAGATGATTTTTACCAGAATTATTTTTCGGAGAAAGATATATTGAGATTTTGATATTCCATAGAATGCGAGTTTCCATATATATTTTCTATTGCAGGGGAGGTAATTTAAAATGTTAAAGTCTCCGAATTGTTTTTTGTTGTATCTATTTACGTTTTTTTCCAAGCTAATGGCGATTAAAAAATTAATTATTATTAGTATGTGCTCACATGGATATTGGTACGGATATATCGTGTTCATATAATTGTTACTACATCCATTTCATTATATATCCGTAACAATATCTCTTTGTTCTCATACGTATAGTAATTTAAGGTTTAATTCTCATATAACTTGCCAAATACACATAAATATGTACAGAAAAGACTATTTTTGAGATTCTAACGTATTCCAATTACCTTCCCTGTAATAGCAAGGTATAAGAAAGATCGCATTATACGAACATTCGCAAGCTTAAACCCTTATTGCTACAAATTCTGCTCGTTTATGTAGTATGTTCTGTTAGAATTCAATTTAAAACTAGATGTATACCTGCACTTAATCTATAAAATAAAGCGATACAATAGGGCATACTAATCAATCTAGCGTCTTCTGTATAAATTACCTCCCTTGGGCTTATTCGAAAAGCAAAAATATGCATTTAAGCAAATCGCGTACCTTGCATATGAGCGAATAAAGCGCGTGCCTTTATAACACCCTGTCGTCCGGACCCTGTCCGTGGACTATAGCTAATGAGAGGTTCTCCTGAGCGGGCACTGATGACCGGTCACATAAGGTGAGCACCATGGGGCCGCTCGCCCGGGCCCGCTCAGAAGGAACCTACGGCAGTATCACGGCCCGAACATGGCACGGATATGACAGCCGACCTATAGTTACCCCGTCGCAGGGCATAGCCGACGGGTCTCACCGGTGATCTCCGTGGGGCCCCTTGGTCTGTGTCCTGTGACGACGCCGCGGACGGGCAAGGGCTGACAGGTTACACAATATAACCCAGTATAACAACAACAACACTCTCTTTAAACAATGACGTTGTATGACGTATGGCTGAACTTTAATCTCCCCTCGAAAATCATTAAGCAATCGGGCTAACAGTATCCGGGTTCCGCGAGACCCCCACCCCTTTTTGTGCTGGTCCTTTTAATTATATTTTTTTCCGCTGCATCCAGCACGCAGCAACCGACGACAAAGTATGTGGGGGAAAGCACACAGACACCTCACCTCCGTACTAGCACGGAGGCCGCAGTAAGTGCGCACGCAGGTAACTCTCTTGAGATACCTACAGTGCAACCCCTATAGATGTGAATATTGTAACTTTCATGTATTCTCCCATATGCATAATACTAAAATATGTTGGTTGGAGCGTGTCGGATGGGATGGTAAAACGTGCCTAGCCCCCCACGCAATATGTCTCTGCCGACGCGACCCACCCAAGATTACCAAAAAATGAAGGGAAAAAAAAGAAAAAAAAAGAAAAGAGAAGTTAATTATTGTAATTGTGTTTCTCGTTGTATTGCAGCGAAAAGAATAATTGATTGCATGTCATATGTCTACTAACCATTATATCCACCTATGTAGCCGGATTGAGCCCATAGAAGGCCGAGCACCAGCTCCGGCCACGATACCAAACGGCCATAATACAATAACACATAGGGTTGCTGCCTTTGTAACCACATACATTATAACCAGAAGCAGTAACGTATGCGCCCTCCCTAAATACCACATATACTTATACCTCAAACTCAGCCCCTCTCTTCTCTCATCAAGTAAATGATCTTTAAAACTAGTCTGGCCCTTACAACACCACAGTGTCACAAACACCCAACCCTGCAAGGAGAAAGAATGGATCTTGAAATTGTCTTTGTCCCCAATGAAATAGTCTTCTCGGCCCAAATTACACACACACAGGCCCTTTCTACTATCGTCAAGTAAACGACCTTTCAAAAATCTAGTCTGACCCTCACAACACAATACAACCAATACTATAAAAGCAACAGGGAGAACCCACATCACTATACCAAGGCAGCACATTTATATTTGAACCAATACTAACACCATGTACTAGTATGTCCTCCGCGAGGGACGTTAAACGGGGGTGCAGTGTATCGGTGCTATACACCGGGCACTTAAAACAACCAGGGGCGCCTCTGGAATCGGGGCGTTTCCTGTATCCTGCTCGAACCCCCACTAACAACTCTCTCGGGGCGGAGAGCACAACAACCACACATAAATATAGGAAAAATAATAACAAAGCCTCAAACAACCACACCATGATCCTCACAACATAATAACAAGTATAAACAAAAACATAAATCATATGCTGTATAAATAATATCATTTCACCATCTTCCACTATTTAATCTAGCTAAAATCATAAAATAAATATACACTTAATACAGCCCAGCCTGGTACAAGAACTGGATGTTTGGCGGTGGGTGGGAAAGAACGATGGTGACTCCGGGTGTGGCTTTGGGAAACTCCTTGGTCGGTTCTTGACTGATCTGTTGTCGCGAGCAGCAAGAGGGTGGATGAGGTTGCTTGTCTCGGGAGGCTCCAGCGGCTGGGGGCTCGGGGCGGGGCCGTATGCGGGCACGGGGGGGGACTCGGGCCCGCTCGGCGTGGGTGCGCTTGTGCGGGGGCGGGGTTTTCTGCGCCCTGGGAACTGAAATGAGAAACAGCCTTCCACGATTGACCGACGGACGTAAAACACCCGACAAACTCCTCCTCTTCCGCTCCAGACAAAGGCTCAGCCACCACATAACACAAACTATACATATCCACCCACATACCAACAACACAGGACCAAGAATATACCCATGCAACAATCACAAACACATCACTCACATACAAAACACGCCACATAATCCACACCACACCATCAGCACACGATACAGGGCACATTAAGGTCTCATTGGCCAACGTGCACTGACCTATTCAAACAAAAATATTTCAAAAAAAAAAAAAAAAAAAAAAAATATAATAATTTTTATTATTTGGCGAACACCCGGGCAACCGGGGTAAATTTGACCTACTTAGGCTCATAAATAATCTTTTTCCCCTGAAAGGTCACAGGGGCAGGTCTAGCTAAAATGACTCCATGAAGGGGCGTGGGACCTGTAAATAAACTCAGAACAACATTCATTCATCATTCAGGTCGGGCTACACAAATCTCGTGAAGAGGCCAGTAGGACCTGTAAACAAACTCTGATACACACACTCTTCACTCATCGTGGCGCTCTCGCATGTCTGAGGCGATATATAAGACCGATGTCATATATAATACTGTACTCGCTGGTATTTTCGGTTAATATGTTAGATTGCTTAGGACACAATGAATCTAGTGTATTTATATTTAATCGAAGTGAGCTCATTGTTGTTTCTGGCGGTATTCAATTTCTGGTAATAGTTTCGCGATTAAAAACGTCGGTTCTCGGTTAGGAGTTAGGTGTGGAATGTTCTTATTTGTTAATGTGCCAAGTGCTTAAAAGCGGTTGATCGCACTTTATTAGTCGGCGTTCAAGAGAATGGGTAATAAATGCAAATCAGTAGGTGCTTATAAGACTTAAGTACGGCAAGAACCACAACTCACTCTGCTAGGAACGATTACCACTGCCTGTCTGCAGCAGACGACAAATGATTCTGCTCTAGCAGTGAATGTATATACCAGCTTGTAAACGCCATTGGCCAGTCTAGTGTTTATCATTAAAATATGTACATATTGGCTGCTTTCATGGAAAACGGGGCTTAATGCACGTCAAATAAGATTAGCCTGGGCACAATGATAAGCATATGCAATGCGAACAAGCTAATCAAGGACGACAGCAGCGAACAACTTCAGTGCCTTCAGCACTTTGATTTATAATATACATTAGGTCCTATGTTATATGGCGTATAGCTGCTAATATATGTGTGTATAAAATATGTTAATACTTTTTTTCCGAAAAGTAATTTATTCAACATACGGAAAATAAACGCGCGCCACCTGTTGTCATAATTTAGTAACTTGCATTCTGCTTACTGCCTGTTGCTAACTGCCGTTGTTAATGACGCTTAGTGGCATAATCGATTATGACTTGTTTCAGGAATAATGAACATACAAACATTGGATAGTCACCAAGCATGTTGAAACAATCATCAAGTATAACCGATAGAGAACAAGCATGTTCGAACTGTCATGAAACATGTTAGAATAAACATCACGCATAATGTAAATATTCATCATGAATGACGTAATGTTGCAGCAATCATCAAGTATAAACGAATAGACACCAACCATGTTGGAATTGTCATAAAGCAAATTAGAATAAGCATCAGCCATAATGTAAATATTCACTACGAATGATGTAATTATTACCTAAATATCCTTCCATAGACATGTGTTGTTACTAAAATAGACATAGAGATTTGAACATTGGGAGTGACCAAATCATACTGTGCTTTGGCAGTATTACGGAATACCGTTAGTGCCATCGTGGTTACACATTAAAATCCATAGGGCGAGAACGCGAGAACGCGATCGTACGATGGCGACAGTGTGACAATACGATGATGACAGGGTGACAATACGATGGCGACAATGCGATAGTACGATGGCGACAATGCGAGACCGCGATAATACGATAACGACAATCAGACAGTGCGATGACGACAGTGCGACAATACGATGGCGACAGTGAGATAGTACGATAGCGACAATGCTACAGTTCGATAGTGCGATAATACGATGACGACAGTGCGAAAATACGATGACGACAGTGTGACAATACGATGGCGATAGCCGACAGTGCGATAGTACGATGGTGCCAATGCGATAACGCGATAGTATGATGGCGGCAATTCGTAAATGCGATGGCGACAGTGCGACAATACAATGGCGACAATGCCATAGAACGATGGCGACAGTGCGATGATACCACGGCGACAGTACGATATGACTATCACATTGTCGCCCCCGTACTATCGCACTGCCGCCATTGTATTGTCGCACTGTCGCATTGTCGTCATCGTACTTTCGCGTTCTCGCATTCTCGCCCTCTGGATTTTAATGAGTAACCACGGTGACCCTAACGGTATTTTGTACAGTAAAGTGCGTAAAATCTGGTTTGGAATAACAATTTATATGCCGAAAACAGATGTTGAAAACCCGACTTTGTTTTATAAGTAGTAGTCTAAATATACAATGATTTTTCCGAGCATTTTATAATCATATTAAAATAAAATTCATGTTCGTATCGGTTGAAGTTCTTGTTAATAGTAGAAGCAAAGAACACAATAAAACGCTGATTGGGCTTACTAATTTGAGGCAAGAAAAAACACATCGCGCTATTATATATAAAATATAACGCGCATCTGCAAAGTTCGAGCGCCCGTCTCGGTGCCGTCGTTTCCGGTAAAAGTTTCGCACAGGAGCTACCGAGTTTGGATATGAGACCACGAATCATGACTTGACTTTATATATCAGTCAGCATAGAACCTGACCAGACTGCGCGGTTGGACAAGCTAGGATGGACCAACTTTGGCCGCATATGACATAAGACCCATTTTCGCATGACGCGGGTCATCTGACCATTAAAATGTGTATATAGCTTTGAATGGAATTTGCACATAGTTTTTTGTATGGACGTATTGTTATGTTAATGTGTTGCACGCTTTCAAAAGCAGAGGGCATATATAAGATCAATTATACTACGGAGTTCATTTTCTGTTGCAAAATGAAATGTAATAAAGATTGTTACTCAGCGGTGTGTACAGTATGACAGCGTTGTCTGTCTGCGATGCATTTATACTGGTTCTAAGCTGGCATACTCACCAATTTGACTCAACCATCTGCTCGAACAAGAAATGATAAGTTCTACCAGCATAAACCTTTAATTGTAACTTATTTTAAAAATATTCATGTTATTTATATTATTCAATTTATTATTCATAATTATAATTATTATTTCCTTTATTGTTGTTTTTCGCATTAAGAAACTTATTCGGCTTACAAAACTAAAAAACCCATTGGAAAAAATCCCATGGGTGGAAAAATCCAATGGTTGAAAAAAATCCCATGGGTGAAAAATCCCATGAGATTTTTTATTTTTTTCAAACACGATTAAACGCAACAAAATATCGTAGGTTGTTCATTATTTCACAAAATATGATGCTTCTGGAAGTATCATGAATAAATCTCTCAAATTAAGAAAAAAATCCCATGGATTTTTTATTACTTAATATGTATATATATAATTTGCATAATACCAATATACAGTCTTTATATAACGTAAAAATACTTGAAAACGCAAATAAAACAGTCATGTTTTTTAAAATGTTCAAAATCCAATGGGATTTTTCTCCCATTTGCAAATTATGGGAGAAAAAATCCCATGGGTGAAAAAATCCCATGGAATAATCGAAAATCCCATGGGAAAATGAAAAAATCCCATGGGACCCAACTTTGCTTATACATTTCATAGTGAAGAAAACGCATTTAATGAGTGAAAATAACCAAATAT
The DNA here is from genome assembly GCF_020536995.1 of Dreissena polymorpha. Lineage (NCBI taxonomy): Eukaryota > Metazoa > Mollusca > Bivalvia > Myida > Dreissenidae > Dreissena > Dreissena polymorpha. Next base: position 19,454,273 of record NC_068360.1, read on the forward strand.
TATTATAAAAAAAGACTTTTATCGCATACTATGTCTCAAAGTAGCGAATCTTTAAGAAAAAGGGTACTTAAGTTTGCGAAATTTCGGTTTCGCAAAGTTTTTCCGGTGGCCGTTTGATTGAGAAACCTTGTAAACACTCTTGAAGTCACAATTTTTGCCCAATCATCATGAAAATTGGTCAAAATATTGGTTCAATTGGAGTCTCAGAGGAGTTCGAAAATGGTCTAGATCGGTGAAAAATCATGACCGCCAGTGGGCGGGGCATTTTTCTCTATATGTATATAGTTGCACTTTTCCCTATTTGGACATAGAGAAACCTTGTAAACACTCTAGAAGTCACAATTTTTGCCCAATCATCATGACAGTTGGTCAAAACATTGGTTTTATTGATATCTCGGACGAGTTTGAAAATGGTCGGGATCGGTGAAAAAATATGGCCGCCAGTGGGCGGGTCATTTTTCCCTATATGTATATAGTGAAAACATGTGAACACAGTAGAAGTCACATTTTTGGCCAAATTTTCATGAAATTTGCTCAGAATATTTGTTTCCTTGATACTTGATACGAGAGTTGAGTTCAAAAAGGGTTCCGGTCAGTTGAATAACATGGCTGTTGGGAGGGGGGGGCAGTTTTCTCATTATGCCCCCCCCCCCTTTCGAAGAAGAGGGGGTATATTGTTTTGCTCATGTCGGTCCGTCCGTCCACCAGATGGTTTCCGGATGATAACTCAAGAGCGCTTATGCCAAGGATCATGAAACTGCATACGTTCATTGATCATGACTCGCAGATGACCCCTATTGATTTTCAGGTCACTAGGTCAAAAGTCAAGGCCACGATGACCGGAAATAGTAAAATAGTTTCCGGATGATTACTCAAGAACACTTATACCTAGGATCATGAAACTTCATAGATACATTGATCATGACTTGCTGATGACCCCTATTGATATTCAGGTCAAAAGGTCAAAGGTCAGGTCACGATGAGCCAATGCAGTAAAATGGTTTCCGGATGATAACTCAAGAACGCTTATTCCTAGGATCATAAAACTTCATAGATACTTTGATCATGACTCGCAGATAACCCATATTGATTTTCAGGTCACTAGGTCAATGGTCAAGGTCATGCTGACCCGAAATAGTAAAATGGTTTCCGGATGATAACTCAAGAGCGCTTAGTCCTAGGATCATGAAACTTCATAGGTACATTGATCATAACTCATAGATGACCCCTATCGATTTTCAGGTCACTTGGTCAAAGGTCAAGGTTATGGTGTCCGGAAATAGTAAAATGGTTTCAAGATGTAACTCAAGAACGCATATGCCTAGGATCATGAAACTTCTTAGGTACATTGATCATGACTCGAAGATGAATCCTATTGATTTTCAGATCACTAGGTCAAAGGTCAATGTCACGGTTACCTGAAATAGTATAATAGTTTCTGGATGATAACTCAAGAACGCTTATGCCTAGGTTCATGAAACTTCATAGGTATATTGATCATGACTCGCAGATGACCCATATTGATTATCAGGTCACTAGGTCAAAGGTCAAGGTCACAGTGCCAAAAAACGTATTCACACAATGGCTGTCAATGTCACGGTGACTCAACTTAGAAAAATGGTTTCCGGATGATAACTCAAGAATGCTTACGCCTCGGATCATGAAACTTCATAGGTACATTGATCATGACTCACAGATGAAATCATGATGAAACTTGACCAGCTTGTTTGTCTGGACAATATCTTGGTCAAGTTTGACATTTGGTAAAGATTGAATGAACCGACTCCTCTCAGGTGAGCCAACTAGGGCCATCTTGGCCCTTTTGTTTTCTATAAAGCTTTTGCTTTCAACTCCTCTTTAATTGCTAGATGGATCTCGCTCAAACTAACACATCTGGATGACCTTAATGTGTAGATGAAAATAGGAAAGGACTTAGGGTAGTCACCTTTTGTTGACGAATAATTACCCTTAGATACTTTTACAAAAATTGAATATATAAAAATCAAAAATTTGTTTGGTCAACTCCTCTTTGAAGGCTTTGCCAGATTTTGCTCAAACTTTCACAGTCTATTAACTTAATGTCTGGATTATCGTAAAGAAAGCCAATTTTACCATACTAGTTATATGTTGCACTTGTTATTAAATTGAATTGTATGTTCATGAAGGTAGGGCTAAAATTCATGCCACATGTCACATCAACCAATGTCAAATAAAATTGCTTTAATTTTCAGTTGTTTATGTATTCGATGCACAAAGAGGAAAACCTCTTGGAGTTGGAAAACCTATTACTCACAAGGTTAATATTATGACCAGTTTGTACCGAGTTTACCTATTAGATATACATCTTGATGTTGTATTAACCTACCCATACATTTAACATTGTGGTTTTGGAACCAGTCCACCCATAAGGTATAAATTGTGATTGTATTAACCAGTTTAATCTTGAGGTATACATTGTGATGTTTTAACTACCCATCCATAGAGTAAACATTAAGGTTCTGTAGCCAATAACGTGTCCACCCATAAGGTAACATAATGATGTTGTAACCTGTCCACCTATAAGGTATTGATCAGGGATGGAAACTAACATTTTACAGTTGGTTGCCCACACGGGCAACCATCTTTTGTATTTTGGTTGCCCAGCTTAAGACTAACGAGCCCAGTACCATGTTCATGTAGTGTCATGTGTGTATAAGACTTTCTTTATAAAAAATTAAAGATAACTAAATAACAACATTGCTTCATTGACAAACTGTCTCAGTATTATGTCATAAGTCTGAGTTTAATCATTTCATTGGCTTTAACAAATGAATTTTATTTAACTAATTATTAAATCACAGACGCCACTTTTATTAAGTGTTTAATTGCAATAAAATGTTTCAAGCTGAAAAGCAATTTGCCCAGCCGGACTACTAACTTTTGAATTTGAGTTGCCCGGGCCAAAATGTACTGGCCCAGGGCTCATGGGCAACCACTAATATCCATCCCTGTTGATTATGATGTTTTGATGTGTCCACCAATAACGTATACATTATGATGTTGTGACGTGTCCAGTCCACACATAAAGTATAAATTATGATGTTGTGACCTGCGGTCAACCCATAAGGTATACATTATGATGTTGTGACCAGTTGACCCATAAGGTATAAATTATGATGTTGTAACCAGTCTATCCATAATGTATAAATTATGATGTTGTAACCAGTCGACCCATATGGTATAAATTATGATGTTGTAACCAGTTGACCTATATGGTATAAATTATGATGTTGTAACCAGTTGACCCATATGGTATAAATTATGATGTTGTAACCAGTTGACCCATATAGTATACATTATGATGTTGTAACCTGCAGTCAACCCATAAGGTATAAATTATGATGTTGTAACCAGTCGAACCATAATGTATAAATTTATAATGTATAAATTATGACGTTGTAACCAGTCGACCCATAAGGTATACATAAGAATCTTGTAACCATTCACCCTGAAAGTATAAATGTTCATGTTGTAACAAGTATACCCATACGTTAAATTTAATTTGATATTCTAAGGAATTATATATGGGTCAATGTGTATATCTGAGAGAGAAAGGTTTAAGGACAGAACAATTATGCATGATACTTTACCTGTTCCCAGTTGGAGGTGAGTGAAGGTTTCAATCTTGGACCTTGTGTCCTACTTCCAATAAATAGAAAAAAAACATAATTTGTATTCTTTAAATGACAAAGAACAATGGTGTTTGACCTGTTACCAGTTGAAGGTGAGTGGACTGAAGGTTTCAGTCTTGAACTTTTTGTCTCACTTCTAATAAATAGAAAAAAAAGCATATGTATTATTCTTTAAAAGACAAAACAATAATGCTATATTACCTGTTTCCAGTTGGAGGTGAGTGGGGTGGCACTAGACCAGTGTGGCACAGCGGGTGAGCGCCGCCTGGCCATTATAGACAAGAACAGGGACCTGTATCTCACCTCTGTCAGGGCGTTTGGAACAGACAGGAAAACTGTGAAACTAGGTGAGTTATCTTATTCTCATTTAAGTGGTTTTTTGTCTCCTAAAAACGCTGACCCATGTGTTTTAGCAGAAATGCGTGTTGGAATGTTTGGAAAGTTTGCAACTGAATGGGATACTATTGGAAAATGTTAACACTTCCTTTGTCAAAATAAAGATAAGTATGTTTATTTTTGTTAAATAGTTTATTTATTTGTTCCACTTCATGATAAATACAACTATCTTTTTGTTTTTTGTGAACACCAATCGATTTCAAGTAAAGGACTTTGCGTAAAATAAGTTTTTTTGTATAGTAAATATGCATGTGTAATAGAATTATGAGAGCCATATAAAACTTGTGAGCTTTTTATTGTTGCTTACTCAAAGGTTAGCCTGCACCAAGAGTTTAGTCTTTGTTTTTCTCAGAGGTTACACTGCACTGAGAGTGTACTTTATTGTCTTTATCTAAGGTTACACTGCACTCTAATTCTGTTGTCTATATTAAAGTTTATCAAAGTTTACATTTAATGGTGTGTATCCGCTAGGGTCTTGAACAAAGGTTATACCGCACCAAGATTATAGCATATTGTCTTGATGAAAGGTTGAACTACACTGATTATTCTGCTTCCAGGCACCATGATCATGTCACTGGCCTGGAATGATAACACCAACATGTTGGCTGCGCTGGCCGATGGCAAGTTCACAGCGTGGTACTACCCCAGCGCTGTCTACGTTGACAGAGACCTGCTCCCTAGGACGTCTTTGAGAAAGAAGCCAGGTCAGTGCCTAAGACTGTTGCCTTGCTCTGGGAAAACTGGACTTAATGCATGTGAATGAAATGTCCGCAGAGGCTTATCAAGGGCAACACTCTCCGCCCAAACTGGGTTTTTGTGAAGAAGAGATCTCCTTGAATAAAAACATTCCATAAACGCATAGTGTTTTCCCTGATTAGCCTGTGCGGACTGCTCAGGCTAATCCAGTCTAACACTTTACGCACATGTATTAAGTCCTGTTTTCCCAGACCCAGGTCTATTTCTAAAAGTTCCCGAATGAAAATTAAAATCAATTTCTCTAATTTTGAACATTTCTTGAGTTTGCGGCCAGTTAAAGTTTTAATTAGCCCTATATTTACCAAGAGTTTGATTGAAAATTTTATTCAAATCCTCAAAACCATGAGAAGTCTTTAGTTTGAAGCCATTTAAATCTAGTTTTGATTGTGGAAACAAAATATCCTTATCACTCTTGTTGTGCCTTATTTCAATTATAAAACATATCTGTTTCCAGTTAGAATGGAATATTCCTCATTTTACAATTGTTACAAGTATCATTACAAACTTTGTAGATATAGCAGAATTTAAAATTATTTTAAAATGTGTTTAAATATTTGTTTTTCTGGGATAAGACTTGTTTTGAAGATTATTGAATATTTCCCACTGTGATCCAAATGTTAAAAAAAAACATGAACAGAAATGTTCATAAAATCTAGAAAAGCATTATTTTGCTTATCTCAGAATCTGGTTTTCAGTGAGTTTGGTAAGAACCCTCAGCTGCTGCAGTTTGTTGGTAACCATGTGGTGATACGTCGTGCGGAGGGTTCCCTTGTGAGTACAAGTATCTCCCCCTACGCTGCCATCCTGCATAGCTATGTATGCAGATTTGTCAAGGTGAGGTAAAACAGGGGGGACAGTTAACTCGCTACAACTCAGATATAACTTCAAAGATTTGTAGTCCCTAAATGAATCCTATAAAATTTAAGAAATATCCTACTTGTTTCAAGTCTTAAAGCCGTCATTTCCAACCCTCAGATATTAATGTGCAGCAAACAGCAATGAAGCTATGAGTTACTTGCAGGCTTGTTTTATGGTAGTTGCATATAGCCATTTTCAATTTGCTTGGTAGCCGGAAAGGATTAATAAGATATATTATGAATTTATAATTTAATCTAATATAACCCAATCGTGTTTGTGAAGAACCCTTGCCTGATTTGGTTTAGACAACTTGTTTTATTGTTGAGCAAGTTGTTCTAATGAGTTGTTCAGTCCATTCATATTTACCAATTGCACAGACTGCAGGTGTGTGTAGTCTCATCCATTCAGATGATTACGTCCTGTTGAGTGTATAATTTGGTAAAGGTTTTAAAATTAATGAACATTATTAAAAATGAAGAAATTTAGAGAACACAGTAAAGGGGGTAAAGTTTTTGCCTCCCCTGAATTGTTTCTAAAATTGGACTTTTTAGTTAATTTGTATTTTTTGTCTGGTGAGTTAATGAGTGCAAATGATCTTTAATTCTTGGAATGTTACCTTCATAAATATTGCTCCCTGTTTGCATGTAACAGGATGAGATGCTGTGGTCATGCCTGGCCTCCATGTCAGCCTACGCCAAGGAGTTAAACACAGCGGAGATCGGCTATGCAGCCATACAGGAGGTAGGCATGAACTTTATTGTTAACTTACCCTGGAAAATAGGGAAACTTGTGGAAATAATGCTCTTTGCTTCACAACTAAGATATTTTTTCGGTGTTATATAAATTTATGCGTTTCATTACTTGTAGGATTACAGGGTATATGACACCTTCATGTGCATTCTTTTGATGGACTACTTTTTTGAGTTACGCTTATCTTTGAAGTAAGACAATAATTATATAATAATTTAATTAAAATACAGGGTTCTTATAAGTTATAACTGAATGGCAAAAAGAATGATTAAACTGTTCAATGGCATCTGAAGACTTATCATCCGAAAAATTGAGTACATCATTTTGTTCAAGTTCATGAGTTGAAATGCAATCAGTTAAAAATATAAAGTATTTATGTGTTTTAGAAGGATTATACGCCTTTTGTGTAAACTAACTTCACATTGTCTATTTACAATAAAATCAGGGAATATGTACAAAGTAATGGGGAAGCAGCGAATTAAGCTAAAAAGAAAGGTAATTAGAATGCAATGTCAGAAGAATAATATATAAACCTGTATGCAATAATAATAGATTGTATCACCCCAAATACGGAGGCAGATGAGACAGGTCAAATTCAATATTACTAACATCAATGGCATACCTGTGCATAATGTTTTGTAATGAAAAAAGTTGTATTATTTCCCCTCCCTTCTCTCTCTCTGACAAAATATTACATTCTTATGACCTCTATTGCACGAGATATTTCCTTCTTATTCCCCATTGTACAGGCTTGTTCATGTTTATTTACTCCCCCATAAGATAAGGTTCAGTAAGTATTTAACATCAAGGAAATACCTGTGAACAATAATAATATTTTTTTTATATTAGCCTCTCTTTGAGAAAAATGGGCATATGCTTAAAGTGTCATCTTAGATTAGCCTGTGCAATCCTCACAGGCTTATCAGGGATAACTCTTTCTTCTCAATTTTATGGAAGACTTAAACATAAAATCCAGTGTAATCAGAATGTGTTGTCCCAGGGCTGCACAGGCTTATTTGGGATGACACTTTAGGCACAAGAATTAAACCCAGTTTTCTCAAAATGAGACTTATAAAAAACACTACCATGCTATTTATTTATTGCCCGACCATACACAGGCAGACAAGGTTCAGTTCATACTGAACATCAAGGACATCCCCGTGAAGGACGCGCGCAATGCTAAGATGGCCCTGCTATGCGGGAACCCCAGGACGCCGAGGCCATCTTGCTGCAGGCCGGCCTTACTTTCCGCGCCATCATGCTCAACATACAGCTCTACAACTGGGACAGGTTGGCGCTAGTTTGTATTTTCCAAACCTGTTTATTTTACACTTTACCTCTTGTATACGTATTTTTGTGCGTTTGTAGTCCCTTAACAAATAAAATAAAATTCAAGACCTTTCTTACAAGATTTAAGTTTTAAAGGCTTCAATTTTAACGCTAAGAGGAGCCGCAAACAGCATAACACTTGAACAGCCTGCGAGTTACTCCTTGGGAGTTACTTGCATGCTGTTCTGATTTTATGCTGGTTGCATATAGACATTTTGAATGCAGTTTATTTGAACACCTGTGGCTAAAGGGGTTTGCTCTTGTGTCCGATTCTTATAAAGAACCAAGAATATATTGGTTCTTGGTAGAAAGATTCTCAGCTTGCTATCGGTGATAATCCAATGTGATATCTCTAAGAGTCAATACAGGTATTAAGCAATTTGGAGCCATATTGTTCAAATACTCTGCAATTTTCAATCTTAGTCTTAGACAAACCTCAAAAAAAAGTTACTGGCTTGAAATTGTTATGCTGTACGTTTTAATCTGGTTTGCAGTGATCTATGCAAATATCATTTAGAGGTCAGAAGCTAGCCTGTTTGCTATTAACCCTTTCAGTGTGGGAACCGAATTTTGAAGGCCTGTGCAAACAGTTTGGATCCAGATAAGACCCACATAACGTGGCTTCTCATCAGGATCCAAACTGTTTGCTATTCTGATAGTATTCTTTGAAAAAAAATCAAAGAAAATGCTAATTTTTGAAATTTAGCTGACAACATTTTAGCAGACGACAAATTTCCCAGCATGCAAAGAGTCAGGCAAGGTGTTTTGGTCTTATTAGTAGAAAGGGATGCTCCAGACAAGACTGCGCTTAATGTGTATGCTAGTCTGGAGCTCAGCTGGCCACATATCACATAAGACAAATTTTTGCACCAGGCAGCTCAATTGTCCCCCTGTCCATTATGATCTTACACTGAATACAAACTCTTATGATATTGCATTTTGTTGCTTTTAATGGTATTCTCTATGAGTTTATTCCTATTTATTTTACCCACATTGCAATGAAAGACTTATTTAAAAACTTTTGAGTCAGTTTCTTTGGTAGAACCATTACCTGATGTTGTTTAGGGAGAGTGAAAAAATGCTCCCAAAGGTGGGATCAAACTCATGACCTCTAGGTTACAGTGGGGAAATAGTATCAACTAAGCCACAATGACTTACAATAATTCTATTATTAGCTTGGCTGTTTTTGGAGAAAACCTGAGGTATTGTCATAGCCAGCTCATTGTGTCGTCCGACGTCCGCTGTCCGTGTCTTGCTACAACCTTTACATTTTGCTCTAAAATCAAAGTGCTTTCACCTACAACTTTGAAACTTCATATGTAGATGCACCTTGATGAGTTCTACTTGCCATACCCATTTTGGGGTCACAAGGTCAAAGGTCAAGGTCACTTACCTCTACAAAAAATTAATCTGACAAGCTTTAATTTATTCAAAACTGCACCTGCAGCCGAGCGTTGGCACCCGTTATGCGGTGCTCTTGTCTATTATTATCTCAATTATCCTCCAATTCTCAGAGCTCTGGAGCTGGCAGTGAAACACAAGACTCATGTGGACACAGTGTTGGGGTACAGACAGAAGTACATGGACCAGTACGGGAAATCAGAGACTAACAAACGTTTCCTGCAATATAAGGAGGGGGTACGTAACATGTTTCCTGCAATATAAGGAGGGGGTATGTTACATGTTTCCTGCAATATAAGGAGGGGGTATGTTACATGTTTCCTGCAATATAAGGAGGGGGTACATTACATGTTTCCTGCAATATATAGGGGGTATGTTACATGTTTCCTGCAATATAAGGAGGGGGTATGTTACATGTTTAGTTTAAACGTATTTATTCATTTCGTAATCATACAATTCAATACACTGTACATTGTTGCAAAGTAAGAAATTCATGGATTAGAAAACAAGCGTAAAGCTTATATTAATTCTTTTTCACGGTGGAGTTGACTCATATATGTTTAGCATTTAGGCGGCCACAAGAACATGGATGCGCTCACGTAATTGTAAGAATGGATCGGGTTCAAAGTTAAAACGTTGCATGTTTTCTGCAATATAAGGAAGGGGTATGTTACATCACGCGGTTTGATTTGTTCAATACTGCATGTTAAACTTTGTTTCATCATAATATCTCATTCAAATGTATTAATTTATGTGAGGCAATGCTATTTTAAAAAACACCACTAGGATTGTGGTCATTTACTGATTTAATCTCCAGTTTGTGCCTAACTTTGAAATGTATCATATATGTCAGTAATTTTTATGCGCTTGGTAGGGTGGCATATAGAAGTTGAACTGTCCGTCAGTCAGTCAGTGTGTCAGTCTGTCCGTCCGTCCAAAAACTTTAATGACCATAACTTTTTCAAAATTGAAGATAACAACTTGATATTTTGCATGCATGTGTATCCCATAGAGCTGCACATTTTGATTAGTAAAAGGTGAAGGTCCCTTCAAGGTCACAGGTCAAATTTTGCAATATTTTAGATAACAACTTGATATTTGGCATGCATGCATATCTCATGGAGCTGCACATTTTGATTGATGAAAAGTCAAGGTCATCCTTCAAGGTCAAGGTCAAAGGTCAAATTTCGCAATATTGAAGATAGCAACTCGATATTTTGCATGCGTGCGTATCTCATGGAGCTGCACATGTTGAGTGGTAACAGGTCAAGGTCATCCTTCAAGATCGAAGGTCAAATTTTGCACTATTGAAGATATCAACTTGATATTTGGCATGCATGCATATCACATGGAGCTGCACATTTTGAGTGGTGAGAGGTCAAAGTCAAGGTCATCCATCAAGGTCAAATGTAAAGTTTTTGCAATATTGAAGAGAGCAACTTGATATTTGGCATGCATGTGTATCTCATGGAGCTGCACATTTTGAGTGGTGAAAGGTCGAGGTCATCCTTCAAGGTCAAAGGTCAAATTTTGCAATATTGCAGATAGCAACTCCATATTTGGCATGCATGCGTATCTCATGGAGCTGCACATTTTGAATAGTGAAAGGTCAAGGTCATCCTTCAATGTCAAAGGTAAAATATATGGCTTCAAAGCGGCGCAGTAGGGGGCATTGTGTTTTACGAACACAGCTCTTGTTTTAAAATATTCGTTGCCAAGGGAGAATACCTGGCTCTCTTTCTAATATTGTATAAATGTTTTGTTTTGCAAATGTCATTTTTTAAACATATGGAAAAAGCATTTAGAACATCCAGTCCTCCAATAGATGGGATATCACATATTTCATTATGAAATAAGCGTATGCTGTTTTTTAATAGTTTGTTTGTATCATACAATCAGTTCCTCTTTGTTTTATGTGTTTTATTGATTTTTTAGCTGACCTGAGGTGAGCTTTTCTGACCGGTCTTTGCCCGTCGTATTTCCGTCAGTCCGTTAACATTTGCTCGTAAACACTCTAGAGGCCACATTTCTTGTCCCATCTTCATGAAATTTGATCATAAACTTTGTCCCAATGAAATCTCGGCTGAGTTCGAAACTGGGTTGTGCCGGGTAAAAACTAGGTCACTAGGCCAAAAAAATAAAAACCTTGTAAACACTGTAGAAGTCACATTTCATGCCCAATCTTCATCTTATTTTGTCAAAATGTTTGTCTTAATAATATCTTTGTTGAGTTCAAAAGTGGTTCCGATCTGTTGAAAAACATGGCCGCCAGTGGGTGGGTGAGTTTTCCTTATTTGGCTATAGAGAAACCTTGTAAACACTCTAGAAGTCACAATTTTTGTCCAATCATCATGAAAGTTGGTCAAAACATTGTTTCAATTGATGTCTCAGACGAGTTTGAAAATGATCGGGATCGATGAAAAAACATGGCCGCCAGTGGGCGGCGCATTTTTCTCTAATATGTATATAGTGAAAACATGTGAACACAGTAGAAGTCACATTTTTTGCCGAATTTTCATGAAATTTGCTCAGAACATTTGTTTCCTTGATAAGAGAGTTGAGTTCAATAATGGTTCCGGTCAGTTGAATAACATGGCTGCTGGGAGGGGGGCATTTTTCTCATTATGCCTCCCCCCCTTTCGAAGAAGAGGGGCCGGGTATATTGTTTTGCTCATGTCGGTCCGTCCGTCCACCAGATGGTTTCCAGATAATAACTCAAGAGCGCTTATGCCAAGGATCATAAAACTTCATAGGTACATTGATCATGACTCGCAGATGACCCCTATAGATTTTCAGGTCACTAGGTCAAAGGTCAAGGTAACGATGACCCGAAATAGTAAAATGGTTTCCGGATGATAACTCAAGAACGCTAATGCCTAGGATCATGAAACTTCAAAGATACATTAATCATGACTCGCAGATGACCCCTATTGATTTTCAAGTCACTAGGTCAAAGGTCAAGCTCACGGTGACCCAAATCAGTAAAATTGTTTCCGGATGATAACTCAAGAACGCTTATGCCGAGGATCATGAAACTTCATAGATAAATTGATCATGACTCGCAGATAACCCCTATTGATGTTCAGGTCATTAGGTCAAAGGTCAAGGTCAGGATGACCCGAAATAGTAAAATGGTTTCCGGATGATAACTCAAGAACGCTTAGGCCTAGGTTCATGAAACTTCATAGGTACATTGATCATGACTCGAAGATAACCCCTATTGATTTTCAGGTCACTAGGTCAAAGGTCTAGGTGACGGTGACCTGAAATAGTAAATTGGTTTCTGGATGATAACTCTAGAACGCTTATGCCTAGATTCATGAAACTTCATAGGTATATTGATCATGACTTGCAGATGACCCCTATTGATTATCAGGTCACTAGGTCAAAGGTCAAGTTCACAGTGCCAAAAAACGTATTCACACAAAGGCTGTCAAGGTCATGGTGACTCAACTTAGAAAAATGGTTTCCGGATGATAGCTCAAGAATGCTTACGCCTAGGATCATGAAACTTCATAGGTACATTGATCATGACTCGCAGATGAAATAATGATGAAACTTGACCAGGATGTTTGTCTGGACAATATCTAGGTCAAGTTTGACATTTGATAAAGATTGAATGAACCGACTCCTCTCAGGTGAGCGAACTAGGGCCATCTTTGCCCTCTTGTTTCTTATTATTTTTATGACATAAAGATAATTGCTGAAGAAAATTACTATTTTATATATTTGTTGGTTAATGACATTACATATGGTATGTCTCAAATTGTGATGAATATTTCAGAACAAGAGCAAGGTAATGTGAACCAGTATGCATGATAGAGACTTGTAGTCCAAAAATACCAATATCAGGTTTTGGCAAATTAATACATACAGCTTTTTAATAGCATGGTGTATGATTGTCCTTTTCATGTAAAATGTACTGTGCTTCAAATACAATTTTTATCTTCCATTTGTTTTAGGATGTAGTTTATATGTTGATGTATGTATTCCATTACATTTAAAGTTTCATTGTGGATCCAATGGTTGATGGTCATATATCATTTGGTGACTTATTATACCTTCCCGATTAGCTACTGTTCCTTGATAATTTTTTGTAGAAATCATTAAACTCATCTATCCTGTAAATGCCTTTGTCTATACAATATAATTTTCCAGGTCACTAAGTGACTATGAAAGTATTCAAAAAGTTGTAAATTGGCAAACTAAACCAGTACTTTGACAATTTGCCATTTTGAAATAACTAGTATAATTGTGTGTAAGTTTCCATAATTCCATATGAAATGATTAAGCACAATTCTTCTTTTTATAAAATAACGTCAACATTCCAAAGCCTGTCTTACTACGATTAATAGCAGGAAACCAAACTGCCTATGGTGTGTCCACCTGCTATTTATACCATTTCTGTGTTCACAACACTGCATATAAGAAACGTGATTTAACTTAACAATTTTTACCACCGCTGGTTCTTATGTGTATAATTTTGATAGGTATATTTACATTAAATATTTTAAACAAGTAATTTTTTTCAAGTTAAGTAGTTTTCCATTTGATAAATGTAGACAATTTTTATCTAAAATGTAAGTATAAGTACATCTAAAGCTAAGATTTTCCTGAGGCGCGTTATTGTTTACTATTCTTGTATACACCAAGAAGTGTCTGGGGGATATATATAGGATCTGGCATGAGTTGTCATATCATATCATATTTTGTTAAATGAGTTCTGGAATTTTGTTAGTAAGTGAGCCTTTGGCGAGCTTACTAACGAATTTCCTGGACGAGTTTACTAAAATATGGTTTGATATGACAACAAGTGTCGGATCTTTTTATGTCCCCCACTATAGTAGTGGGGGACATATTGTTTTTGCCCTGTCTGTTGGTTGGTTGGTCTGTTGGTATGTTGGTTGGTTTGCGCCAACTTTAACATTTTGCAATAACTTATGCAATATTGAAGATAGCAACTTGATATTTGGCATGCTTGTGTATCTCATGGAGCTGCACATTTTGAGTGGTGAAAGGTCAAAGTCAAGGTCATCCTCCAAGGTCAGAGGTCAAATATATGTGGCCCAAATCGCTTATTTTATGAATACTTACGCATTATTGAAGATAGCAACATGATATTTGGCATGCATGTGTATCTCATGGAGCTGCACATTTTGAGTGGTGAAGGGTCAAGGTCAAGGTCATCCTTCAAGGTCAAACGTGATATAGGGGGACATTGTGTTTCACAAACACATCTTGTTCATCACATGCTTTTAAATGAGAAAATTAAATAAATATTTACGCAAACATAATGATAAATCCCGATTGTTGTTTACATTTCGTGACGTCATGTTACGTTGCAAAGTCATTTCAGCAAAATGACAACATGCGATTGGTCAATGAACGAAAACTAAGCCAATGATAACGCTTTAAAAGTATATTACACATGTGTAATATAAATAAATATGTAATGGTTATATTACATTGGAAACAGGGTATGGCATGTGATAAATTTGTTTATTTACAATTCTCAATTAATGATGGACATGCTGATAGTTTCCTTTGAAGATACTTAAGTTTAAACCTCTTTATTTTAGCTAGATTGCATTGAAAGCCTCAGGCTTATTGAAATGCTCTTGAGTCCGTTTCCTGGGCCTAGAACCAGTCCTTGTTGTCTTTGTGGGAAATCTTAAGAATGCTCACATGTGAGAATATACTTTGTTTTCAGTTTATTAAACATAATAAGGTGATTTTATGAAAAGATTTAAAGGATTGATTATTTTCAGCTACGAATCCTACTGTTTGTAAATGTAGGTGCCTTTTGTGTTGGTGAGATTTTGTTTAAATGTGTTTCTGTAAATTATGCTTGCTTGAGCCATAAGTTTAATGGCAAATTGGTAAATATAAAGCAAAATTATTATCAAGTTTACATCATGTGGATGTTAACTTAACAAACTGTTAAACATTTAACATACAACATATAAAAAACTGTCTTGTTCTCTGCATTGACTTTCTATGAAATGTTGAGTTCTTTTTTCTGGATCCAAGATTTGTTGTTATTGGATTTCTTTAAGTTTCAGTGAAGGACTCAGAACAGGGCCTAAAATAAGAAACATACTTAAGTAAATATTCTGCCTCAACTTTTGAGTGTTTTTTTATCAATGTTTTAGATGAGTTTAAGCATCACGCTGTCTTTGGTGTCCATAAAAGCTTTTTTCAAGTTTTGAGTCCTAAACATTTTTATATTTTTAAAGTAGCAAGTGACTAAGAACAGGAGTTTTTGCAATGTTTTGAATTGATATTTTGGAGAAAATTAGCCGGCGCCAAGATTGTTTATAACCTTTGAAATCGCCGGCTGCTGGTGCATACTGGGAACACTGCCCTATAGCTCAAACATTCTTAACCCAGTTTTAAGAGGAATAGCTTTATAGGCTGACTATTCATAAATTGCAATAAAGAACAATATGCAAAAATAAATTAAATCATTTCAATAAACTTCAACTGAAAATATATTTGAACAAACTATGTAAAACCTGGCTTAAGATGATTTGAGATAAAGTGGCCATGCGGTGAACACGAACCCTGCACTCTCAAAGAATCCTCTCTCCTGTAACTTATAGCATGTCCATAAAGCTGAGTGCATATTGTATCGCAGATTGAGATCGACTGGGAGAAGATAGAAGCCAAGATTGAGATGGAGTACCAGAAGAAACGAGAGCGTCCAGACCGGCCGGTATCCACGGCAACCACTGCCTCCCACGCGCCCAGCGGACCTGGAGGTCACAGGCCTGCAGTAAAAACGGGCTCCTAGTTGTTAAAGACTTGTGAAAATTGTTCTTGAATTGAGGACTTGCTGTTGAGGGCAGTCTTTTAATCCCTATGTAAGATTGTAAGAAATAATTTCTGAGTGTGTTTAGCAGTAATATACAGTCTCAGTGAAAAATCATGGTGGTTTAATGGTTGTAAGTAATGTAAAATGTCAAAGTGTAATGTAGAAACTACGGGACGTTTATATTTCAGTTCAATTTTGACGATGTTTTTATGCCCCTGGATGGAATGATCGGGGGTATATTGTTTTTGGCCAGTCTGTCTGTCAGTCATTCATTCATTCATTCATTGTATGTGTTTGTCCCAAAACTTTAACCTTGGTCATAACTTTTGCAGTATTGAAGATAGCAGCTTGATATTTGGCGTGCATGTGTATCTCATGGAGCTACACATTTTGAATGGTGAAAGGTCAAGTTCATCCTTCAAGGTCAAAGGTCAAATATATGGCTTCAAAGCGGCGCAATATGGGGCATTGTGTTTCTGACAAACACATCTCTTGTTTCAAATCAATATAGTGGTATTGCTGTTTTGTTAATTTAAAAACCATAAAATCCACTTGACAAGACTGCAGTACTTCTAGATAGTGCTGGCTGGTAAAACTAACAGCTGGTCCATGTTGCCTCCTGACGTACATACATGTATGTATTCTAGAGTTATTGGGTTGTATTATTTTGATTTAAATGCTTGATTAATTTACTTGATTACTATTTACATTCCGTCCAAACTGTATGTTGTGTATTCTTCTCTAATTACCATGTTCAAAGAAATTTACATTTCTTTGTTGTGGAAGATTTTTGCCAGAAATATTTTAAACTGTGAGAAAGATTTATTGTTTATTTATTTTTTCTTGTTACAATATATATGTATGAAATTATTGTAGATGATACTTTACAATACAAATTAAATAATGTATGCTTAAACTGTGAGAAAGATTTATCGTTTATTTATTTTTTCTTGTCACAATATATCTGTATGAAATTATTGTAGATGATACTTTACAATACAAATTAAATAATGTATACTTAAAAATGCGTTTTCTCATGACTTTGTCTTTGGTCAACCTTTAAGCCCTAATTATGCACCCATGATAATAAAATACGTGCAAATTAATTGCTGTGTAGCCAGAAGGTTCACTGGTGTTTTATCTGCTTTGTAGCATTCTGTAGAAGTCCTATAGTGTGGGATCCACGCAAAAGTATCGAAAAGCAAAAAAAACACTATATTTTTTCTTGATGCCGTTTTTAAAGACAGAAATGTGATAAATGTGCTCTTTAATGTGACATCACGCTCATAATGGGGAGAGGCATGTTATTGTCAGAGTTTGTGGAAGAATCTCGGCACAGTTAAGTAGCTTTGCCCCATTATCTTATGGGGGCTGGAAAACGAAGGTATGACTGTATTGAAAGTTGACTATATAGTATATAGTGTACATCAAAGTCCCATTGGTAAACCTACACTGTTTTTGTCAAGCCCGCTAATGGAAAGTTCAATGAAGTAGTCAAAATGGTTTAATTAGGCGTCAACATTTGCCATAACCCACTGGACTCTAACTTTGTCATTCATCATGCAATTTTATATTAACACCAAAAAAGACCACCATTTCATTATGTACACATCGATCTAATAACGTAGTGACGTCACCATCTATGTATAGAAAGCCACCATTCGGATACTGTGTGCTGTGTGTATCACTCGTCCCCCTAGCTCATAGGTCAAAGTCTTACTAAGAGGTTGAAGGTCAAATTTTGGCTGACTGTTTCATCATTCATCTGGCCCTTTAAGATTACCAATTGCCAGTTTTTTTGTTGTTGCCATAGCAACCAGCTTTTTTGACGTAGGAACAAAATGAACTGACGTGCATAATGTTCATTGCCATCTATCCATGTTTTAAGCTTCATGAAAAAATATGAAGAACTTTTAAAGTTATCGTAGGATCCAGAAAAGTGTGACAGACAGACTCACAGATAGACGCACAGAGCGCAAACCATAATTCCCCTCCGGTGAAACCGGTAGGGGACAATAACCGTCTTGCTTACACAACCAACAGTCAATGTAATAGAGTTCAAAGATCGGGTCAATCATGTATCCTACAGGTAAAATGCCTAATGATTTTGCAATTTACTGTCCTGACTGCAACTATATTTCCTTTAAATGCAATTTTACAAATATTTAGCTTGTTAACCATACAAAGATGGCTTTTAACAAATTGACATAGGTCAATGTCAAACCAAAGGCTGAAGGTCAAAAATGTACACAGTGCAGCTTGTTAAACAGTTACAAGTATTATTAACAATGGGTCCACATGTTGCCGACATGAACAGAGCTCGTTCACCCAAACTATCTTTTTGGCGAATGAGTGGGATAATTTGATCTATTTTGGTAAAATAAAATTAACCCTTTTCCTTCGTCAGACCATAGCAAAAATTATATATAAAAGGCAGTTTTAACTGGAAAGGCTTGTAAACAAATCCCAAAATATACTTTATTACATTGCTTCCCGAGTCGAGTTTTTTAGTCATTTGTATCTTCAACGGCGCTTTGACGTGCTACCGTGCATTCATGTAGCATCGGGGATAAATGATAAGTCTTCTGGGTTTTGCAACTGAAAATGGCAGCTGACCATAGTCCCACTTATGTAATTGCTCTCGTCCTTTACTTATTTATCACACAAGCTACATGGTGGTGAAAGCAGTGGTTTTAGTTTAATAAGACCTATTGATAGTACCAGTCTTTCAGCACAGGCTTCAACATAAGTGAAGGCGGTGAGATATTTTTTCTTGAAGAATTAGAGTGTCAGACGCGCAAAAACAGGTCCTTATTTTATTTAAATAGCGGTATGCGAAACGGCTTTATAAAAGGAACCATAATATACGCGTGTAAAAATTGATGGTCTATGATAAGTCTTGTTTAGGAGGTTTAACCGAATCCAACTGGGTTTGAAGACAACGTCACTGTAAACAAGACTTCGAACAAATCTTCATGTATAGTTAAGACAGTAATGGCGGCCAATCGTCCTTAAATGATTACAAGACGTATCTCGAAATATGGACTTATATTTATCAATCGGGTAACGATGTAAAAGGATTGCACATGGCTTTGTCATTTCGTTGCTAGGCGTAAGGAGTATTACGTAAATGCTCGCTGTTGCAGGCCTTGCAGAGCAACACTTTACCAAACTACCGGGTGAACTTACCTTTCCACAAAGGGATGACTCGAAGAAGTTTGGCTTGCTGGAGAAGAAAAAAAGTAAAATGTACAGATGGGATGGCATGCCCATCAGCATCTATAACAAGCATTTGTCAATTTCTTGATGCTTTTCATAGCATTGATATAAGTATGTAAATCAAACATTCACTACCGGCATGCAGTTTGATTGGAGGCTTTTATTCGTGCAGGAAGGACAAATCCGATGGCCATCTTAAATTATACATTATTATGCGCCGTTTCAATTAAGTGTGGGTAGATTCAAAACCAACGCGTATCAACCCTGTTTGATAACATTTAATACCTAGAACTGGAAAATACGTATTTCTTTAGACACCACCGCCCCTACCAAATACGAAATCTCAATAGCTGTAATGTCGGTGCATTTGTAAGAAAATATATCAAATTTAAAATGATTATACAAAAGCTGGAGTATATATGATTTACATGTACGTATTGTCTAAACTTTGTGAAATAAATTAGGCCTGAACATAAGTTTGTTTCCACTATCTTTACCGACCATAATGTTTGGTGGCGATGTTAAAACTTTTTTTGATTTTACAAGTTTTTAATCATGTTCGAAAAATTATTTCATATTCGAAAAATCATTTTTTTTAATACAGAGAAAGTTATTTTGCAGTGAGATTTGGAAATCCATGTCATTTAATATCCCCAAATATTCTCATTCTTTTCACGTCATGTTATTAAACAGAATATTGAAAAATAATATACAGACACATCACATCGATGTCTAAACTCGAAGCATTCATTTCCCTTGATTTGTTGCTCATCGCACATTGAAATAAGATATATCTCCTGTACGAACTATTACAATATGATATGTATTAACACGTATTCCAAGTTAATAACTTTCTGAGTTTTGATGTAGTTAATTCTGGCACAAACACGAGGCAGTAATATTTTTAAAGTCAGGGTTGGCCCTTACCCGCATTCACCGATTATGAAGTTTGATATTAATCATCGTACACGATAACAAGCTAAATTCCGTGACCAACTTTCATTAACATCAACCTTGTACATGTTTCTATTTCATGGTACCTACGTATTCTCATCACGTAAAACCAACTAGACTCGTTAAAAACAGATGGTGATATGAGCAGAATGCCAGAATTTGGCATCTGAACATGCAACTGTGTCTCGCAAAAAAAAGAACCAAATGACGTCCTTCCAGGTATTCCTGTTCGGCTATGTCGGTTATGTCTTCAGCCAAGTTCATATCAACCTCTTGCCGGTGTCTAATTATCCGAATTCTTGCATTCAGAACACATATGCTTCAAAAGATATTCGTGTCTTTGTATATGTCCGGTCTATGATTTGTTGGGAAACTTTGCACAATTGGTTTTAATTTTAATATTTCACATGAAAACCATTTTATGCAGACGACTGTCATAAAGGTAACGAGGTATTTCATTGTATAAGCACCACTTGCACAAAGGCGTACAAACAGATATGTTTTGAAAAACCAATCGTTGATTTTTATCAGAAAGCAAGTGAATATATATATATATATATACATATACATATATATATATATATATATATATATATATATATATATATATATATATATATATATATATATATATATATAATATTTATATATATATAACGCGAAATGTTTCACCATTCTATCATTATGCAACCTTGTAATGCGTAAAGGTAATTTAATGTTTGTGTTAATTATAATCCCCATGGTTATCATTTAATTTGTCATATATAATGCTTAGGCTCTTGTATGAACTGCCATGGTAAAAATTCAGTGCCAATGTTAATGAATAATCTTTGTATAAACTTTTCAAGATTTACTTGTGTGCTGTCCATGTATTAATTTATTATTTTTTTAATTAATGTTGTGCCCCCCGCACATCGACCTACCACCCATACACACCAAACAAGCATATATTTAAAGGCTCTATAAAGGTGACGATCCGTAATTATTTACCGATTTTTAAATATTTTTTCCACATTTTATTTATAAAGGTTATCAAAAAACAATATAAATATGCTTTTGGACATTACCATAAAAATATGAGCAATACAACTTGTGTTGAGCTCAAAATACAGTGTCCTCCAAGTCAATGGTGTTTACAAACAATCAGTTTATTAACATCGCTGTTTACTCGGGAAAGTGAAAGCGAAAGTGACTCAGATCACCAAAAATATTTCGTTGATTTTCAACGTTTTCCGGTATCACTCACAAAGTAGGTCTCTTCTAAAAGATTTAAATGTTTGTAGTGATCTAATAAGTTACTTTCTGCTGGTAAAAGTGGTTTAAAATAGAATTAAAATTGAATGTTCTTTCGGCTATTTTTATCATACGTCAACGCTTTGGGGCTACACATCACGTTAGTTGCAAAGTTGTAAACATTTCTTCCAATTATGATACGGGTATATCTTCCAAAATTCTTGACAACGTTGCACCTAAGCTGTATTTTTAGCATTTCTTATGCAAGAGTAACTGAAATCCGGTAAAAATTAGACCAGTTTATATGCATAATAATTGGATTTGTCACATTTATAGGGCCTTTAACATAAAAGGTGTTATCATTCTAGCAAATATATAGGTCATGAATGGTTATCTCTTGTCATATTTTTACTTTGGTTTCAGATTTGGGAGTTCCGAAGAGCAATCTTTTCTAAACCGATACCAAACTATGTCTTATTCCATTTCTTTAAGATTTTTCGATTGTTCTGTCAGTATATCGCATACTGCATTGTATATATTTACTCGGGTACCCGATCTATACTTCACATTTTTGTAGTGAAGTCTTTCTTCGACCGAATCTCCTGTTTAATACTGTACGGCGACATGACATTTTATTAACCGCTTCACTATATAAATGCTTATGACGCATGTTATGCCTTTTACCAATTTGTTAAAACAAATAGGCAATATTTGGTAATTTTTCCTGGTTTTGATAGTTATGTTGCCCTCATCAATATTTAAATGCGCAGAACGTCGCACACTGTAACCGAAATGAAACAAGCAAGTCCCGGTTAGTTTTGTTAAATACTAGAGAGGTGATTTCATTAAATAATACTAATACTACCAATACTATTAATAATAATACTTATGATTATATTAGTTATGCAATTACTCCTACTACTACAAGTAATAAAAATAAAAATAATCATAATTATTATAATTATAATAATACAAACTACAATTTATATTAATACATATTATTTGTAAAATTATTATCATGGTATAAAGGCAACCTTAAATACTAGTAGACGTTTACTTCGGGAAAATAGTGTGACTTACCCCGCATTGCATATCTGTATCAGGTTATATAGGGATAATTTAAATGAGTTAACACTTCATGTTCAAAGCTGTGTTGTGCCGTTATATATGTTATTAAAGCTAAACTTTCTTAGTTTATTGGTTTGCTCGTCATAGCTCTTAATTGTATAGTTTCGTTTTAAATCGCTCACAAACGTATTGTACTGCTTGCATAGAATGGCCATATAGAACGCGTTGACAGTTTGGCAAAATGATTTTAAATTCGTAAGCAGTATATTCAGAAAAGCAAAATTACACTATTGAATAAGCAAAATAAATTGTTGTCTGATTTGTGTAATGCGGTGGCATTTACTTCAAGAGGTCCCGATTGAGAATCGCAGGACAGATACATTGTTTTACTTGTTTAATTAATATAAAAACATTTCAAAATAATACAGTTTTGTTAATAAATTCAGTTTATGACATTTTTCAAAAATACGAAAATCTGTTAAACTGAATAGTAATATTTCGCGAAATGTGGTACTTGGCTTCATCAAAATCATGTTATTATACTCCTGAATTTGTAAGAGGGGTGTTAACTGGAAGAATCATTGTCTCCTTTAAGTATCAAACCAAATGTGAGCATTAGATAAGTTAAAGTGTGGAACAAATCATTTCGTTATTGTTTTACAAGTGTATAACAGTAACATATAAAAACGTAATCGTGCTTACAATTGCTCTGTTGTCGTATTATTTTCTATCTAAAAGACCCCGCCATCTTTCCTTCAAAATTGAACGAACAGTAAATATTCTGACTTTTGAAATAGAGGTCAATACTGTATAAATTTAAATACTGTGCTTTAATCTGCAAACCTTTCTTATGAACAATATATGAGGTAAGTACCACACCCATCCTCTCAACCTCAACGGCGCTGTTGCGAATGGAGCCTAACATAGTTAATTTTAAGATTAAGCAAACCATGTGCCGTTTACAGTGTTCACGAATTATTTGTTTTGTCCTTTTAATAGCGTGAAGCATCCATCATTTGTTTCCAAGAACAAATAAACTGCAAAACACCACTTGCTTAGAAAAAACAACAACATAATCTTAAAATATATTTCAACGACTTAAATATATTTAAGCGGTTTTGTTCTCGTAATGCATAATATTATCATATTGGACCCTAACATATATAATTTTAATTTTAAGCAAACCATGTTGTGCGTATATTGTGCTCCCGACTTACTTGCAGTATCCATTTTATAGCGTGAAGTATACATTTATAATAACCAAACCGAAATAAAAAGGTAATTGACCTTTAAATGTAAGT
The DNA here is from genome assembly GCF_020536995.1 of Dreissena polymorpha. Taxonomy (NCBI): domain Eukaryota; kingdom Metazoa; phylum Mollusca; class Bivalvia; order Myida; family Dreissenidae; genus Dreissena; species Dreissena polymorpha. Next base: position 19,478,023 of record NC_068360.1, read on the forward strand.
TATTTTTAGGCGTGTATGTTATTACTTATTATTTGACAAAAATATGTTTAGTAGAACGAATACATTACACTACAGCACATTCTTATTAGAAAGAGAACACAACTTTAAAATATATTGCAACGACTTGAACCGGCGATTTACCGTAAAAGTATTGTAGATCATGTAGAAATGTGAAGAGGATACACGGATTTTCAACCTAATCTCAAATTAATTTAACGAATGAATACTCTTTGTTTCGTACACAGTGATTTACCGCTCATTACTACTTCAAGGTTTTGTTCTCGTATAAAATAATATTATAATTTTGCATAATATGCACAAACAATATGTATAATATATCATATAAATAGTGATTTTCGATATTCTTCATTTTTTGTAACTTCCTGAAAGGTTTAATTACTCATTCACGATTGTCCTACCTTACTAAGTTATTTATTATGTTTGTTGTTGTATGATACACCGGTTGATGAGCATCCATTTCACAGTGTTTACTATTATTTTCAACGCATATTCAAACATCTCCACGAGCCGGTATTCACTGTAATTATATTAGATTTAGAAACTGCCAGACCCAGAGTAATTTTTATTAAAAAAAAACACGGCATGTTGATTGATATTTAACGTTCAGTCGCCGCCAAGATATTAATTAAGTCTAGAACACTGCATGCATTTGGCAGTTATGAAAGTTGTTTTGTTGGTTCCAATAATAGAATGCTTACAGGTTGGCAAAGCATAAGAGTACGTAGAAGAATATGGCAGTCTTTCAAGAATATAGGATTCCTGAACGTTCGTAAACATTATCACGCGGGATGTTCATGGCAGCCTTCTGTAGTCTTCAAGGTAGAGGAACATGTACTTTTAACAAGATATATGTTTTATACTCTTATTTAAAAGGACACCAACAATTGCATTCGGTTTTGTTCCAAAAAAAATGAGTCAAAACAAGTTTGATATTATGCTTCTGTAAATGTAATGTCCGAATACTGTTATAAAAGCAACAGCACCGCTGAAAAATCGAAGATGTGCATTAAAGCAACATATTCATATACTTTTTACTTAGTAATTGTAAAAATAACAGTCTGGGGGCACATGCATTTAATTTTATATTAGAGATTTTGGATCTTATATTAATTAACATCAGGCTTTCTTTATTTCTTATTTGGACTGTATGAAATGCAACCATGTCTGATATGCCTATATCAGTAGGCAGATGTAAATATTCAAACGTTTACGTGTGGATATAAGGGAAATGACCTCACATCAAGCATTAATATAATATATCAGAAGAGGGTATTTTATTGTATAGCGCGACTTTTGAAGGAGCTTATAGAACTTTCTCAGGGTTTGCTCAGGTTTGGCTAAACTTTGGAAAAAACCGCTTTCACATTTGGAACAAACTCAACTGAACCATTTTATCCACCAATTGTTGTGTCTTTCCAATGTTAACGGTTGATATTCGTTTGGATGTTGAAAGAACTTTTTATTGGTTTGTCTTTCTTTGACCGCCAGATTAGTGGGTTGTTCTAAAAACAAGTTTATTTCAGGATACTTCAATCCGATTCCTACTAGAGGCTTGTATCGAAACATTATTTGTAGCAACGTATGTCCCTCCTTTAGTTTTATGGATATGTCATTTTAACATATTTGTTTTATAAATTTGTAAAAAGGAAATGTGCTCTTGATTAATGTGGATATATTGGGATTGCATCATTAACAAATACACTGCACTGGTACTTCTTAATCATGATCTTAATATATGGGCACTTTGTATAAGTTCGGTAAAATGCGAAAATTTAGTCTTATGAGAGGGCGATTTTAATAATTGCGTTTAGATTTGTCGTCTTCTGAGCAACAACTTCTTATTTTCAATAACTATTACATTATCAATATAATTTACTAAGCGCATTTTGTTTTTCACTGCAAAATTTAAAAATGTATCTTTTGGGAACTTTTACAGAATAATTGTCAAAATACCCATTATAAAAATCATATTTACCTTAACTTTGTATGTGAATATTTTTGTGCTTTATTTCAGATGTGATAAAAGTTCTTTCATTCTACTTCTCTGCACGCATTTAGTCCAGCACATAGTTATTACAAAACCCAAACGTAGTCTTCCCGTTATTTTAGGTCAACGAAGGTCAAGGATATGATCTTTCAACTAGAAAGTGCACTGTATCCATTCCTGGGATGTATCCGTTTTGTTCAGTATTGCGTTCCGACTGCTTATTTCGAAATTGTGCAAAATAGAACAGTCAAACAAAAATCAGTTCATAGTGACAAAACTGGGTATACTGCGTGCGTAACTATGCAGGTAACATCTCACGTTTCAATTGGTGACACGAGTTGGATGCGAACGACTTAAACATTGGCTTTGTTCTTAAACGAATATAGATACACTTCCTTTATCTTTATCTTCCACATCTTTAACAATAACATCATAAATTGTGTTAGTCATAACATGGGTTATTAATACCGCATAGGTATATACCTTGGTGCCCTAGTCCATAAGTTCATACCCTACAGTGAAGCTGACGATGCTTTACTTTATATTATACATACATTGACCGTCATTTGTTCATAGTACCAACAAGGGTTGCGTTGTCTGGACGCGTGCAGCATTTTGAAGCGCGTAATCATGCGATACCTTATTATCATAATTCATGTGTGTACACTTTGATTCATGTTTAGCATATGTATGCTGGACGTTGAACTTATTCATGCGGGAGACATGGCACTGAGCATTTGATAAATTCAATCCATACGAATATATTAAAAATCAGTCAGATCAACCGCAAGCATTGATGATACATGTACCGATCATTGTTTCATTATAATAAAATGCATATACTATAAGTATATTTAAATGTAATCAACATATTTAATTTGCAATAATTGATATATGAGTAAATGCCAAGTATATTCGCTTTTAGCTAAAAGTGTGCATCAATGTAATATTTGTGCGCAAGTATTTTATGTTTCATCAATTGCCTATTAAGAAACTATACAACTATTTGTTGCCGGATAAAGGGTGTAAGAACTTGTAGTATATATGCTTATTATGTAAAATGAATTATATGTAAAATGAATTACTTTTCTTTCTTTTGGTTATATTTGGAATTTACCGTAGAATTGTATTATTGTTGAATTTGTGTTAGAACTGGTAATATCAAGAATAAAGAACTTTAAATTTAACAAATTGACTTGTCATTAGTATTGCGGTACAATTCGATGAGTTATTTTTTATCGCCAGGTTATGTTTCGGTTTTTAGCGAAAGGTACATACATATCATGTATGCATGATTTTTTGAAAATCTAAAATGTGTCTTGACAAAAATAATAATAAAACCCACGCTACAAATGATTTGGCTTAATACTGGATACTGGAATCATCATCGACTTCTTGTAAAATAGTGGAATTGCGTAACTGTTTAATTGGTGGAATTTAATTATTATATTTCTGTAAGGTACTTGTTTATTTGATGAAATATGTTGCAAAAACGTTCTAGCTGCTATTAGAAGTATCTTTTTATTTGCACACCATTTGAAATGTCACATCAGACAGTGAAATATCAATCTTTGAACTTTCCTAACGTGTCATATTATAATATAGTACATTTTATTAATAGCCCAAGCTTAGTCAACAAAACTTTTTGTTTTTTGAACGTTTGAGAATAATTTGTTAACTACTATTTGTTATTGTGATTCAACATCTTTAAATAATTGCATATACATATAATTATTAACATATGTGAAGCGCAAGCTGGAATGTCGATCAAAGCCTACTAAACTTTATTTACTATATATAATGAGTGTTTCAGATGTTTATAAACAACTTAAGTCCATTTTACGTTTACAAGCTTTTACATGGACATGCATTGAAATATGGACAATGACTTAAAGTATATCACACAATTCTTATCACGGGGTAAATTAAAAACGCTTAATACTGCTACGCAACAATCCTGGCCATATTTTCAAAATTGCTGACTGTTTAACAAGTTCTAGTTTATATATAATGGGATTACTATTACTAAAATTTATTTACATAATAACTTGACACCTCTGAGACCGCAAAGTTCAAAGTGTGATTTTTGTTTTGTATGTTTTCAAAATCGTATAAAGATCCTCTACTGCGTTCAACTTAATCATTATATTGGCTTCAAAACTGGCAGTTGTCGAATAACAAACAAGACTTATAAAATATCTTAAAAAGATTTTCCTTTGAAACCATAAGGCCCAACTTTATAATACTTTGTCGGCAACATTTTATTGTTGTTTCCATATACCTGGTACAAATTATGCCCGTTTATTCATAACTAGACGCGCCTCAGGGGTAATATTTTTATTGTAACAACTAGCTACATGGGCTATTCATCACTATTAAAAAATTGTGCTTAGCAACAACTATGTAAATCACGTTTATTTTCCATTTTTAGCTTTCCTAGTGATTAAATAACAAATGCGTTCAGTACAATCAGATGTTTAGATATTTTTTATTAAATAGATTGCGTAAGACGCATTTAATAGATTTTATGGACCATATTAACATAAATAAATTCAATGACATGAATAAAGGTACGTTTTTTAATAGCAGTGTCATTTATAGAGGTCAGTGGCAAGACAGTGTTGAATTAAGCCACTTCTTCTGGTGAACATCATTTTGCCCTTTCCCTATGAACGGAGGTAATTCTTACCGTTTTCTGAACTAAGCTGGTGAGTATGCTACCATAGGGAAAAAGTAAGCAGTCATATTGAAACTGGTTCCGTGAGAGACTCGAACATTAGACCTACCGTATGTCTAACCACTAGGTCACATAAGCAACCTTGCTGACACAAACGGTCTGTCAATAAATGTGTGAAATAACATTGCTTCACATCCGACCAAGTTCTCGATGTCGATGACAATCACCTTCCCTTACCTGAAGGATATTCATTTAACATGAGGTGAGGAAGGAACACTGTTAAACGATTTTATTGGGTTCCCCTTTGATCAGGAAAATGTTCGATCCACACATTTGGTATTTGTGTAATTGAAGCTTTGTTTACGGCACTTCATTCTCATCCGAGGAAACAGTTAACAAATTGTTATGAGCGCTAAATGGTTAAATCATATGAAGACGTATATATCTTAAAGTTTGTATGAAATGGTGCGCGAGTGACACTCTTTTAAATTGTTCCAATTCGGTATGCTGAATATGTAGGTCAGTATAGCTAAAATATAATTTGTAAGTGGAATCTTAATTATGATCTAAAATCGCAAGACTTTCAAGTTAAATAGTTGGTATGTAACATCATATAATGGTCTTTTAGTAACATTATTTAGTGGTCTTTCACAAAGTGTGTCCAAATGATGCCTCTTTGGCCAAAATTGACCGCTCTGTGGAAGTCACATGTTTTCCTTGTATTTCTATTGTTAAAACTTAAACAAAATAATCTCTGAAATCGTTTCGGCCAGTTGTTTGGTATTTTGAACGTAACAAAAAACGGTGGTCCAATACTAAGTTTTTGTTAAAACTATACCACAGGGTTGAAAATCCGCCCCGGGAATAACGAGTTATCCGTATATGTATGCAGTGAAAACTTTGAAAATATCTGAAACCGCAAGGCTAAAAGGTTTTGTATTTTTACTTTCACATTACATGGCGATTTATACCGAGTGTGTTCAATTCATGACCACGGGATTAAAATTGCTCTCGCCAATGGGGTCACTTGTTTACCCTCATTTATGTATTGAACACGTTAGACATTACTAAAAACAGCAAGACCCAAAGGTTGGGTATTTGCCATGTATCATTGGTACTTGAAATATTGCCGCTATGGTCATAATTTACCCCAACCGGGAAGTTGCTTATTTTATGATATGTATGCTAAGTTTAACAATGTTCACTAGGCGCGCAAATATCCTTATTAAAAAAGTGAACAATTTGAACAATCTGGATTCTTTTCAATCTTTATGGAACTTATACAGAACATGTGTTCTAATGATATTTCTCCTAGTTTGAAAATGGTTTCGGAAAGATCACACAATCTGCTCAAAACAGTCTCATACCCGAGGTATCAGGTAAGCGGCTTAAGACTTCAGGACCTCTTGTTATTTACATAATTTTATTGAATAAAGAACGATGTGATATTGTTCAGCATATGCCGTTCATGAGTTCTCTGTTGCCGGCACATGTGAGTTTAGTTGGCGGTGACAATACCGGATAGAGGTGTCAACTGTGTACCCCCAGCTTCTCCTCACAGCACGAAACAATACCAGCATTTATAGCATTTCAAGAAAGTATTCGCAGTGGTGTAGTGGATATGGTGTCCGCCTGGATTTAGATTTCCCCCGTTGACACCAAGTACTGGTTCTAGACCCATGGAACGTACTCGATGCCGTTTCAAATAAGCCTCACGCTTTTTATGCAATCGAGCTAAAGTAAATAGAGTTAAACTAGGAAATCATTGGAAACTGCAGCTACAATTAAAATTTCGTTTCAACGTTTGTAAGTATAGAAAGTTAATTAGAAAGAAGTTCTGGGTCTTCAAAGTCATAATGCAGTCTCAGGTAGAGAAGAACACAGTTCGGAATACACACGCTCGTTTGTCAGTTCGAGTTGACAACTGCATGAAAGCAGGGATTGCCTACAACTTCGACGCAGCGAAAGAATTATGATGGAGAGAGGAATATAATAGTCAGATTGTCAGGATTGTTTCCACTCTAATATATTACAGTATAGTAAATTTGCCCCGTTTAAATTAACGTGCATCGATTGTATTAAGCCCGTTTGCGGTTATGTCCATCACAATTGTTGCACCAAAGGTCCAATATTTTGAAATAGATAGCATGCACTTTCCCTTTGTCACTCATCATGCAATTTTAAATTTTTAATAAACAAATGAACAACTATAGGAGACGGTTTGTCGTTTGTAACAATCTTCTTCCAAGATCAAAGTCACACTTTAATGTTGAAAGTCAAAGTTTGCCATAGAACAGCTTGTCATTACTGTTACAACATCATTCATCAGGCATTTTAAAAAGTATTCTTCACAAATGGTTATCATGTGGGAACGGCATATCATGTGAAACAACCGTCTCTTAAGCCCAACGGTTCATGCAACTTTTAGGGGTCAACACGTCAAAATACTATAATGCAGTCCATGTCGGAAGTTTTTATTAAGTCATGGGTATCGAAAAAGTCGTTTTGATGGGCTGCAGTGCATTCATGTAGCCTTGCATTGGCTTTGAAAATAGAAAAAGCATCGCCCAAGCCGGTTGCTTCATAAAGGCATGTCCCCGGGTGGTCGCAGCTATTGTTGTGCTATTGCCGTACTTGTTTGTTTTTCTGATAATATTCATCGAATATGACAGTTTTCTTAATGAAAAGTATGAATTGTTAATATATTTTCCCAAAGCTTAGATAAGGCACACTTACATAGCGTCCTTAAAATGACAGTATGGCGCTACATAGTGGTGGCAGCAGTGGTATATATTTCATAAATCCTTTTGACAGTGCATTCTCTCAGCCCAAACCTCAACACGGCCGAAGGTGTTGAGATTTATTTTCTTGACAAATAAGAGGAGCGGACGTAATAATGAGGTTCTCCTAGTAAATGTGAAACCTTTCTAAAAAATCATAAACATCATTATGTAAGCGTGGCGATTTCATTGTCTATAAAACATCGTGATTTAGAGATTCAACCAAACTCAACTGATTTTGAATGAGACGTGACTGAGAACAGACTTCGAACAACTCATCATGTATAGAAATGGAAGAAAAGACCGTCACTCACCTTTGAATTCTTACAAAGCGCATCTCGAAACATAGACTGAGATTTATCAATGGGGTTACGGTGTCAAAGGATTGCACTGGGCTGTGTCGTTGCGATGCCGAGCAAGAAGCATTGGGTAAATACTCGCTGTTGCGGACATTGGAGAGCGACCGTTTTCAAAGGCTGCAAATCAAACAACCCCTAAAGGAATGCACTCGAAATGGAGTTTTTCAATTTCACGTGCCGTGAGCAAAATATAATAATACGAAATATGTTATACGTTATTTTTGGAAGTAGTGGATTTGAAAAAGTAAAAATGAACATACTAACTCTTAAAGTTCAAAAATATATTTTTGCTTGCAGAAGAAAGAAAACTTTACCAAATTATAATGGATTACTTAAAAGTTTATCGGGGGCTTACTCCATATATAAAAATATAAAACTAACTGAAACGGAAAAAGAACAGTGGTCAGTAAATAACTTGTTAGCATACACAATTAATGACTTAATACGTAAACTATATATTTATCACTGAAATCAAATGTTAGGATGAGTTCATCGAAATTGTTTTGTTTCTTTGTCTAGGTTTTTGTCTGTGAGCTAATTTTCTTTCTTTTTTTTAAATTGCATTTCTCTATCCTTTTTCAAGAACTGAATATGAGGCATACACAATTACAACTACCCATTGTACCTTTGTTCATGACATGCTATATACATTTGTGGTATATATTGGTACTTTTACGATATCTTTGTAAATAGCATGCACCAGTATATGTTAATATGAATTTCTGAATAAAAGCTTCAAGAAAAAGAAGCAAAGAACAATACGTAAACCTTAAGATACCCCACCACTAGCAAAAACAAAGCCGCAATAAATGCATTTACGATGCATTGTTACGGAAATCATAATTTAAAATTATTCCAAGAAAACGGATATTCTTGGTTAAGTAACTGTGCAGTTAGATTTTGAAAATACGTGTCATCGAACATCCTCAAACATCCTCATTCTTTTAATCTCAAGTAACTAAACAGAACATTAAAGAAGATAAAAAGACAACTTGATGTCTAAACTGTAAGCATTCATGTGCTTTTATTTCTGGCTCATAGCACAGTATTGATAGTTGTGATATTAAATATCTTACGATATGTCTCTTGTACGACCTAGGGGTAAATAACTTTCTGAGTGTATATGCTGTGAATTCTGGCACAAACACCAGACATTAACGTCAGTGTTGGCCCGTATCCATGCACTGCTAATAAAGTTGGATATAAAGCTGCCTTCGCAACAACAAGCCATATTCCGTGCTCAACTTATATTAACGTCAACCTTGTACAATAAATAACTTTTTTTCTATTCCATGGAGCGTAGGCATTCTCATCACATAAAACAATCTAGACTCGTTAAAAAACATATTGTGATATGATAAGGATGCTAACATTTGCGTCAGAGCAGTCCGCTAACTGTGTCTCACAGGAAAAAAATAGAGGACTTCCTTCCAGGTAATTCTGTTCGGCATTGTTTTACAACAGCTTTCAGCTCAGTTCAATCTCTTGCCTGTGTCTTTATATTATCCGAGTATGGCATTCGGTACACATATTTTTCAAAAGACGTCCTTGTCTTTGTACATGCCGGGCCTGTGATTTGTTGGGTTGGTTGTTATAAAAATATTTATCATGAAAACTCTTTTAACACAGATGACTGTCATTAAGATAATGTGGAAGTTCATCGTATTATTAGCACGACTTGCACAACGGCTTACATTTCATTACATTACAATAGTTACTTTTTATTGTTACCATACGCAAGTGAAAAGGTGTTTATATTCTGCATCGTAGTTAGGCGCACACACCGAAGTCTCCAATGGGAATATGTATGTCTGTTTGTATGTCTGTGTATCTGGTTGTTCACACATATGTTTCTCCTTATATATAAATAATTAACTGTGAACGAGTATCTAATTATAGATCCCTGAAAAAAGGAAATGACGTTGTTGTGAAATATTATTTTTCTTCCTTTAACACAAATACTCATAATTTCAATGTATCTTCTATATCCAACGGATTTCCACGGTGTTTCTAACACAGTGTTAGCATAGTGTAAGGGTATTTATGAATCCTGATCGGATCGTGCCCAAATACAACTATGGTTTCATGTTTGTAAATAAATGTGTATGTATGAAAAAAAATGTGCCTTCTGTGTATTGTTCCCATGTTGAGATATGTTGCGGTGTTAGGATGGGGTATTTAACTATAAATGAACCATCTTTTTGTGGGGATGGGGATTTCATAGTATGTTTGCGTAATTCTGCATCGTAGCTAGGCGCACACGCCGAAGTCTCCAATTGGAATATGTATGTCTGTTTGTATGTCTGTGTATCTGGTTGTTCACACATATGTGTCTCCCTATATATAAATAATTGACTGTGAACGCGTATCTAATAATATATCCCGAAAAAAAGGAAATACGTTGTTGTGAAATATAATTATCTCCCTTAAACACAAATAATTTCACTGTTTCTTCTAGATCCAATAGATTTCCGCGGTGTTTCTAACACAGTGTTAGCATAGTGTTAGGGTATTCATGAATCCTGATCGGATCGTGCCCAAATGCAGCTATGGTTTCATGTTTGTAAATAAATGTTTATGTATGTAAAAATTGTCCCTTATGTGTATGTAAATTGTTCCCACGTTGAAATGTGTTGCTGTGTTGCGGTGTTAGGATGAGGTATATAACTATGAATGAGCCATCTTTTTTTGGGGATGGGGATTTCATAGTATGTTTGCGTCATTCTGCATCGTAGCTAGGCGCACACGCCGAAGTCTCCAATGAAATATGTATGTCTGTTTGTATGTCTGTGTATCTGGTTTTTTACACGTATGTTTCTCCGTATATACATATATATACACGCAATGTTTCAACTCGTTCGACCCAAACCCGCTGATCGCTTGGCCTTCGGATCTTTATTGCATTTTTAGGTTATGTATATTGTTCACCATTGACGGTTATGTATATTGAAAAAAAATTCCCGATTTTACACGTATCTACACCAGTGCCTTGGGTTAAGTCAAATGAAATGTTCGAACTTCGTTCAGCTCTGTGCCTTTTTTCCTGGAGGATGATAACATTTTTTCCCACTATTTAATTATTTTGCTCGATGATATGTCACGTACAATACTTTCCTCTCTTCAGTAAATGATGCATGTAACGATTCAAAGTCAAAGGTTATTAACTTCGATTTTTAATTCATAAAATAAATTGAATGGTGTATTGAATAATAATGCCCATAATGGTCTATTGATGTGTCATGTACATTGCATAATGCTTTTGCTCTTGGGTGAACTGCCATGGTAACCATTTAGTGTTTACGTTAATGAATAATCTGTGTGTTTACTTTTCAAGATTTCCTTTTTTGCTGTCCATTTTTGATTTTTAATTAATTTAGTTCCCCCTTTACCCCAAAGCACCCAAACCTCACAAGCATATATTTCTGGGGCATACGTCACATACAGTAACTACCTTACATAACATCTATGAAGCCGTCTTTATGCCCATCGATGATAACACTATAGCATAAGAGGTTTTTGCATTCTTAAACTTTGATAGGTCGTTTCGTATTTTCTCGTTCCATTTTTTTTCTTTAGCGTCAGAATTGGAAGCATTTATGTGTCTATTTACAGTGCAGAAGATGGAAGATTTTTTATAGCGATAGAAAAATATTTCTACTTCCATGTCTTCTTGTTCGCATATCTGCACTCGAGTTAAAGTTAGAAAACATTTTCGATTGTTCAATTGTTTCGTTAATTAATCACATTTTACATCGTATTTATTTACTCTGGTACCCGATCTTCAGTTCGCTATACCGTAATAAAGGTCTAAAGTATGAAACAAGTCATTTATTATAAGCATATAAGATTTCACGAAAAAAGTGTAGTTGACTTCACCAAAATCGTGTCATTTTACTCCAGCGAATGAGAAATGTAAGGACGGTGTTTACTAGAATCATGTTCTCTTTCTGGCCGTTTGTGCGGCCTTCGGGTTGCTTGTCTAATACACAATTCCAAAACAATCAAGGAAGCCAATATTAACTTTCATAGTTAAAATGATTTTATAAAAGGGAAGTGCAGTGCATACAAACCATAAGTATTGATATAATTGCATGGCGATTGCGATTTGTTTATGCTTCATACTTACCTGTTGTATGCGGCTTAACTCATGTTGACATATAAAATATACTATTGATACCCTTCATCTTAATCTAACGAAAAAATCAAAACGAGCAAAGTCCTCAAAACAAAGTCTAATATTAGCGGAGGGATGGGCGGGGTTATTACATGTTATTTCTGGCGTTTTCAAAAGGTTTTTCACTCCTAACACTCGTTACTCGTTAACATGCTCACACCTTTTCTCGTACAGGTAATTTGTCATTGCTCATTTTAACTCTATTAACTGAACACTGCCATTTTTAAATCCTAGATAACGGCTAAATGTTAGAAGAAGAATTGTAAGACCAATCCCCACAAACGTTATGTGGTCGGTTCAGGAATCTAACCATACGATCCTTTAATTTGTAATCCAGCGATCTTCCAACGACGCTAGCTGACTCGTAACTTGATAGCGTTTATGATGCTTTTCTGTGTACGGTTTATCTACTGGAAGAAACACGTGACGGAAAATAACTAAACCAAACACGATTTTAGATTTTAGGTTTACTTAAAACGTATGCAGTTTTCACAAATATAAGCTTGGTAAGTTTTTTACTACACATCAATATGAAATTTTCATAAGTAAGTTTACATCGAGAATCTCGATGCCTATGACAAGTTTATATGACTCATACTGATTAATGATTAACGTGAGCGAGAACTGAAAACAACGTTTATCAAATATTGCAAAAGACTTCGGTCACAACTTACAGAGTATCAATAATAGTACCGTTTCACGATAGGCTTTTTCGGATGAAAATGGGTATTTATTTGGTAACATAGAAGTCCCAATAAATTTAAAGTTAAACTTTATCACTATTTGGTACCAGTATGAAATCCATGATAAAACTACTTATACTAATAAAACGGCGGAATAATACGAGCAGTATTAAATTCATACAAGGTAATTAAATCGTGTTCAAAACTTTCTGCTCAGAAGTTAATTATTATGAAGCATATTTTTGCCACCATACAATAGATACAAATGTTGGTGATCGTTCAACAATAAGTACATATTGTAGACTATACATTATTAAAACTATTTATTTAAATGCACTAGTTTGACATGATTGAACATTGTTTTTTATATGTCATAAAACATTTGTATGCCGTATTGTTAACAGGTCAAAGGTATACAGAATGGGTAGGATGAATAATTAATTATTAATTATTGATTATTTAAACAGTAAATCGTGTAATGGCACCTTTTAAGTACTTGATAGCATGTATGGTTAATTAGAATACACATGTCAGTGGTAATGTCCCTTTAAAAGCTTTTTTTCCGAATTTATGTAACGTTGATTTTTCCGACTGAAATAAATTATAACGTATTACGAATCGACTAACACTGTCCAAATAACTCGAATATTATGGTTTATATGCATGCCAAGTGTTGGTTGAGATAAAACGAAATTACAATGCTTGGAAGTGTAACTTCATGTAGTTTCTCATTTCATTGGACGTTTACGTGGAAAATGCACACGTTTCGGTAATAAATGCCATGGAATCGACGAATACATATAAAGAAACTTATAAAACGTGACATAATTCATTGAGATACGTTTTGGCAAGTGCGAAATGTAAGAATATTCGTATGTTCCACATAAATGCAGTAAGAATATAAACGATATGTAATAAGACTATGATAATTAAAAATGAAACGTGTGTGTTTTATTAACGAGGGTCTTATTCAGTTTTTTGCACTATGCAGTATATAGCTTGGTGTTGTTTACAAAATATTATCGAGATATTTCAGTTTCTCATTTTTATTACATTAACAGTCTCTTTAGATTTTAAGTGCAACAATTATTTCACTGACAAAAATCAAATAGTAACATTTAAGATATATTACAGAGTTTTTAAAATCGCTAAAACAAAAATCATATGTGCCTTTACAGTTTTTGTAAAGAATATATTTTCTTTATTTCAGATCAGTTAAAAGTCCCTACAATTTATTTTCGTGCGCACTTGACGGCAAGATCCACAGACTTATCAAGTAACCAGGATGTAGTCTTCTCGAAAGTGGAGGTGAACGAAGGTCAAGGTTATGATCCTTCAACGGGAAAGTTCACGGCCTCCGTCCCTGGAATGTATCTTTTCAGTGTTCAGTATTGTATTTATCAAAAGGAAGATACAGGCCTTGAAATCGTTCACCAAGGCAAGACATTACAGACATTACAGAGGTCAGCTTACCATGGTAGAAGTGAGGATTGGCCATGTATGACTATGCAGGTATCAGCATCCGTTGCCATGGGCCACCAGGTATGGGTGCGCACCACAATTGCAAGCAAGTTGTTGGTGCAATATACCGGGTTTACCTTATTTTCTGGCACATTGATACATTCATGACCACAATATGAAGTAATGCAAGATTATGGAAATGTTTTTAAGTTTATTGTTGTTTGTTTAATTAAGGTTATCATGCATATTAACCTGACATGTATAATAACGTTTGATACTAAACATTAGTATATAAGGATATATAATGCAATTATTATAACACACTTATCTTCTTTTAAATGGTGCTATTGTATGTCGGTGATATGTTTTTCTGGAGCTTTTGATTATCGGTACGTCTTGATGAACGAAGTATGAACATTAACACAATTTAAAAAGGAATTTCATTTTGGTATGTGTTAAAAACTATTAGTAGTATAACATGTATATATGCATGCTCGTTTAATAAATTTCGTTATGCACTAGTAGAACGGTGTTCCAGTAATTTTTAACCATTTATGATCAATATGACTGCCCTCGATGCTTGAGGACGTAAAAATATTCCCTTTTTGTCTCCCCTATTTTTTTTTAAACTCGAGAGTCGACATGCGATATTATTAGAGCGATATTTGAACAGTACAAATATTGTGTGTCGCTTCGTGTTTCGCGCAAAATATCGAGTATCGCATCGTGTGTCGTACGTCGCGGTCTGAAATTAGACCGCGATACACGAGGTTCGGATTATATGGGCGATATTTGAATAATAAAATATCGTATATCGCTTCGTGTGTCGCGCAAAATATCGTGTGTAGCTTCGTGTTTCGTGTGTCGCCCTTTGAACGCGAGACACGATATTTTGCGCGATACTCAAAGCGACACACGATATTTTGCGCGATACACGAAGCGACACACGATATTTTGCGCGATACACGAACCGACACGCGATATTCTCCACGATATATCGCCTATTGGGCTACCTACACAAGGGCGATATTTTGTGGTACATTCTCGCGCGTCGCTTCGTGTATCGCGCAAAATATCGTGTGTCGCGCAAAATATCGTGTATCGCTTCTTGTGTCGTGTGTCGCCCTTGATGAAAGAAGGGCGAGATTAAAGATTGCGCTATCCGGATTCCGTAGTGGGTCCAAATAAATATGACATTTTTTTTCAAAATCGCATTCAGTATAAAAAGTGATATTTAAAATGCTTCAATCATTCGTGGATAAAACGGGTCAGCGTAGTTTGTACCCACGGATAAGATGTTTTTATGTGTGTGCTAGGTTTGAGCTATTCGAAAAACATCATTGCAAGATGTTTGGTTTTCGTTGTATGGACAATTTCAGACACCTCGCGGCATATGCTATTTTTTAAGAATGTCTCAATATTTCTTTAACGATATCACATCGAACTAGTTCAACCTAAATAAATGGCAGCCTTTTGCATATAATTGACATTTCTTTGCACAGGACATCACGGACATAATAAAAACATTAATTATTCCAAAGTTTGCTATAAAAATTATTACAAGATAAAAATCATGCAAATTAATGTTTATAACGATAAAAAGTCTGAAAAAATATTATCCATCTTGATTTTCTGTTAAAAGTATAATACTTATATAATCTGAAATAATGCTTGTACTGTTTGACGAAATATTTTTTTATATTAACTTCACTTTTAAATAGTGCACATTGGATAGCAACTTTAATTGTTGATTGACTTGTTGGGAAATATGCCATTTCTGGACAGTTTCGCACCCTAGTAACGACAGGTTCTCATCAAACTAAGCGGAGCTCGGCGACAGCGAAAACGACTTACGGTAAGTTGGTTTAAATTTGTTTGAAGGGGTGTTGCGGCAGTTTATTTAACCGAGGATATTTTTTATAGCAACACTGGTTCGCTATTATCACAACCCAATAGTTTTGTTATCAGAATCATCACATATTACAGAGTGGGCATTCTATACATAGATGGTGACGTCACTTCGTTATTGTCACCTCTATGCTAGGACGCATCACATTCCCCTGATTTGGGGATTTGTGCTTCCGCCAAAATAGTTCCGCGTAGGAATGAATATTTTTCTATAATGAGAAAAACGGTGTTAAATATGTGTTTAAAATGGAATGTTGTTTAAAGAAATGTTATTTAGTATGTTTAAATGCGATTTTGAATCTCTCTTAAGACTGATATCGATTTTCAGAAGCACGATTACTTGACTTACTTTCGCTTTTACTTTTCACTTGTAAAAGAAGTGTTACCCACAATTCCTTGCGCGTTAGTACACAGGTCAGTAAGACCGGTGTGTACACAATGACAGAGTGGGTTCATAAAACAAAGTCAGTGGTTCGATCCCAGGTTCGGCTGACTTTTTTTTTTAAAACTGTTTGTCTTTCTTTAATTCAATTCTTGTTTTATACTGGAGCTCTTTAGATCTGTTGTTTATATTTATCAATTAAAAGCCTTTATCACTTACTTCAAAACATGCCGAAATCTGTGAACAAGTCCCCGAACATATGTGAAGGTTTCTTCAACAATTAATTTTTGTAGATAAATTAAACTTAAAACCTTTGCAAAATATGCCTTCTGAAATGCGGAGTATATCAATGACATTGACGATTAGAGATAAAAGTTTCATACTTGATTTTTTTCTTTTAAATAGATACTTTCTTACTGGATGGAAAATGGGGAATGAATATAAATATTTCGAAAGGCCAAAATCATGCTAAGAATGTTCATAATGATGTCGTACATAACAACATGAATCCTGTACGTAGTCTACAAACATTCTAGTAGTTTAAGGTACAGGCATGTGCAAACTGCGTTCGTTTTAAATAAACATTAAACATTCAGCGTCAGAAGGCAGTTTATTTTATTAGTTTCAAGTTTCAAGTTTTTTATTGGCAAATCGGGAAAACGCCTTTGACCATTTACAAACAACTAAACACAATATAGTCAAAGTGATTCAATGAATGCATTACAAATACAATCTATTATATATTGTATATAAATATACTACAATGAAACATGTTCAAACATCAAGTACAAATGTGTACTTATTGAAAACAACTACTCGTAAACAAAAAGTGCATTGACAATATTTTTAGGGTTTTATGCAATATTATTGAGAAGCAGCTAATACTTCTAATTTTTCCTCACGGAGTTTCATGGCATCGGTAAGGAATCTGGCAACATTGTTAATGACTTGAGTATTTTGACAAGCTAATTTTTTTTTAAATTTCGCAAGAGTTGGCCAGTTTGATCTGATACAATACTTTGTTCGTAGAAATTTATATTGGACAAGTTAGAAAGAAGTGATATTCGGACTCAACTGTGTTTAAATAACAAAGTTTACATTTGCGTTCATCTCTGGGTATGTTATTATATCTACCAGTCTCTATTTCTAATTTATGGGCGCTAAGTATTAATCTGGATAACTGTTGTTTATTTTTTTTATTATTAATGCAATCTAAATATTTTTCATAAGCGAATTCAGTCTTAAACATTTTGTAGTATTCTAATTTCGGTTGGCTATTAATTGTATCGTGCCAATTTTGTATGAACTGATCTTTTATTCTTTGATTAATTTCATAACAATAATTACAGTTGTCATTTAAGTTATTGTAAAATATACCATGGCCTAGTTGATCTAATTGTTGTTTTAAAAATGCACACCACATATTTGAGTTATTATTATTATTCTTCTCATTGTAAATATTACATTGTTCGCTATAAACAGTGTGCATCAAGTAGTTCGGGTTTTGCTTAATTTAAACCCAATAATTGAGTGCACGTTGTTTACATATTATAGAAAGAGGAAATCTGCCTTATTCACTCAAAACAGCAGCATTAGAAGTCTGTGAACGTACACCAAGAATAGTTTTACAAAATGAAAAATTAAGTTTATCTACTTCTTTAATGTTGTTTATTCCCCATATTTCAGATCCATATAGAATAATTGGAACAACTAGAAAGTCAAATAGAGAGAGTTTTGTTTTAGTGCTAAGCTTCACTTTACTAAAGATGGACAATAAATGGTTGTAAGCTTTTAAGACATTATTTGTCTTAATAGCTTTAGATATATTTCCAGTGTAGTGAAGTTTAAGGCCCAAGTAGCAGAATTCATCAACAATTTCGAGAGCATTTTGATTAATAGTCCAACTATTCAAACATGTACTTTTCTTTTTTTCAAAAGTGCAAATTTAAGTTTTGTTAACATTTATCTTAAATCCCCATTTACAGGAGTATTGATAAATAGAATATAATTGTAATTGTAGACTTTCTTGATTTGTAGTAAATAATGCAATATCATCAGCAAATAATAACATAACTAGATAATAACCGAATATCTTTTTCGGTTAAATTATTAATATTAATATAATATTTAATATTATTAATGAATAAAATAAATAATAAAGGTGATAATGGCTCACCCTGTTTTAATCCCAATGTAACATCAAATAGCTCAGAATTAGACATATCTTTATGGTTTTTAACACATGATTTTACATTCTGATATATAGACTTGATCATTTTTAACATTTTACAGCTTATTCCTGCTTGAACTAATTTGACCCAAAAAGCTTCATGTATAACAGTATCAAATGCTTTTTCATAATCAATAAAAACGCAATAGAGTTTCGATTTACTATTAATAATGTTGTGGATTATAGTGTGCAATATAAAAATACAATTAATCGTGCCACGATAATCTCTAAACCCGAATTGAGATGTGTTAAACATATTGTTATTATCGCACCAAGAATTAATTCGATTGCGCAATGTAAGTGAAAACATCTTAGCTATAATATTCACTAATGCAATACCACGATAATTAGATGCAACATTTTTTTCTCTGTTTTTGAAAATAGGGACAATGGCGCCCTTACACCAAGATTCCGGATGAACACCTTTCTCAAATATGTAATTGAAAATTTTTACTAAATAAGGAGAAATAAACTCATTACAGTCAATAAAAATGTCTGCGACATTGTAAGACATGTCAGCGGATTAATGTCGTTTGAGCTTTGATATTGTTTTTTGTATTTCTATAACGGTAAATGGGCGATCTAATTCCTCAATATGAAGTGTATTATGTCTTGATGAATTGTCATCACCACTGAACGAGTTGTCATTTGGTGTATAAGATAAGTTTTTAAAGTGATCAATTAAATCATCAATATTTACGTCATTAGTTCCAGAAGATTTTTTAAGCTTTTATTTATTTATATATTTCCAGAATTTCTTTGGGTTTGATTTACTTAAAATTGACAATGTTTCACTCTCTTTGCTGTAAAATTTATTTTAAGCAATATGTTTTGTTTGACAATATATCGATCTGGCTTGTAAAAACGCCATTTTTTTCGCAATTGATTGATCTTGTTTGTACATGCACTTACAGTCGTAGAACGCTGCTTTGTGCATTTTGCAATTTTGGTCGAACCATAGAGATTTGCGAATACTTCGTGATTTTATACTATCTAAATTAAAAGTACGTCCATGAATCTGAAATGAGATATTATATATAAGTTCAGACAGCTGATTTATACACGTGTTTAAATTTTCATTTTCAAGTATAATGTTATTATTAATATTTGCAAAAATATGTGCTTTACTATGCATCTATCGTTTTTATATTCGACATAAGCGTCAAAAATGGCTGAGGCTTTATCAGATTCAAGTGAAATGCATCAGTCATTTGAACAAATATAACGTAGTAAGAGGCATTTCGTAAATAATCCCAGTTTTATCAAATCAAATGTTAGCATAAGATTATTATACATGTGTAGCAAAGTATTTTATTATTTCTTGTATAAGTTTATAATAGTAGAATGTCAACATGTAATAATGCTTGCCTTATGAAAAGAAATAATTCTTCTATTGTCATATTATTTTAAATCTAAAAGGCCACGCCATCTTTCCTGCAAAGCTGAAAAAACAGTGCATATTGTGAATTTTGGAATACAGATACTGTGTGAAGGTAAAAACTGTGTCTTACTAAGCAAAACTTTCATATGCTACGATCACAATATAAGGAAAGTAGCATAATTATTCCCCTCAACCGCAACGGTATTGTTGTAAACGGACCCTAACATAGTTTATTTTACAATTAAGCAAATCAAGTTTGTTGCGTATATTTTGTTCACGAGTTACTTTTATTGTCCCTTTTAAGTGTGAAGCATATCTATTATAAACATACCGAAATAAATAGAAAGTCCAATATTCAAAGTTATTTTTCGGCGTGCATGTTAAATGTAACATTTGACCATCATTTATTTCCCCACCAAAAATACATTGCGCCACACCACTTGTTAATAAGAAAACAAAAGATATATATGAACGAATTAAACGATGGTTTAACGTAAAAGTATGGTATATCATGTAGAAATAATAAACGGATACATTAGTTTACAATCGAACCTCAAATAAATTTAACAAATAGAAATACTCTTTGATTCGTACACTTTGATTTACCGCTCCCTGTAACTTAAATGGTTTGTTCTTAGAGTATTATCATATTGCATGTTGTGCCCAAATACATGAGCATTATATCATATAAATAGTGGTTTGCTATATTCTTCCATTTCTTTATCTACTTCAAAACGTGTGTGTTACACAATTACGAATACTTTGCCACACTAATTAAACGATTTGTTTGTTGTTGTATGATCAACCGGCGCAATGCGGTTAATGAGCATCCACTTTACAGTTTTTACTTTCTATTCGAACGAACACTGAATTATTCCGAAGTGCAGGTATTTCCTGTAATTATCTTTGATTTAGATACTGTCCGGCAGAGAGTACCTCCCCAACAAAACATGATATGTTTAAGGTTATTATTCTTTCAGTAACTGCCAAGATCATAATTAAGTGTAGGCAACGGTATGCTTTTGAAAAAATATGTTTCAATTTACATAATGCTGACAGGTTGGCGAAGTATAAGTGTGCGCAGAAGAATATGGCAGTCGTTCAAGAATGTAGGATTCCTGAACGTTCAGAAACATTATCAAGGGAGATGTTGGCAGGCGTCGGTAGTCTTCTATGAATCACAAATGACCAATAGTTGGTTCATACAACAATATACATAAAACAATGATCACATTCTTGAAAAGGTTATTACAAAGTATTATCAACGAGCTTAGAGGTAATGAAATGTGTACTTTTAACAAGATATATGGTGAATACTATTACTTGGTCAGACAACATCAATTTCATTCGGTTTTGTTCAGAAAAAAAAATGTGTGAAAACAAGTTTGATATTATTAGTCTTGTTAATTGTTTTTAATAAAAATTCGATACTGCTCCAGCAGCTGGAGTTTCACTTCTTTATATTGTTATGTCAAGTCCGAATACAATTAAAAGCAATATCATCCCTGAAAAAATCAAACGTGCAGTAAATAAACATATGCATATACTTTTCACTTACTTATTATAAGATAATATTCAAAGGTCACATACACAGTTTATTCTATATTGCCGTTATTAGATTTTATAGATAACACTAGGTTATCTTTATTTTTTAATTAATCAGTATGTTATGCAAACATACAACATGCAACAATTTCATATACCTCGTGATTGACAGGATTATAGTGTGTTAAACCGCGTGCATCGTGTATGTTGTGAGCCAGTGAGTCATAATATATCGTGATATTTACGAACTGGCTTCGTTGATATAAGAGACATACGCCAACCAATGTTGTAACGCGAAACTAACTAAAAAGACTGTCATGTATAGTCTTTATATTTTATAAATTATATGAAAAAGTTCTACATACAATTTTAGTTAAAAAAAATCCGTATTTTGATTGGATGATACTCGCCTCTAGCAAAGCATGTTCTTTGCATAAAACATAACCGCCAATAACTTGGATTTGTATAAACATTGTTGGAAATCAAACATCAGTTTGTTTATTTGCGAAACTTAAAAAGTAACAATAATAGTTTGTACTACAATATTTCGCAAAAGGTAAGGCCAACAAAAACAAAACGTTATTTATGTTTGGTTTGTCTTCATCACCTTTTTTGGTCTGTTTGTCAATAGCCCGGATTATTGTAAACATAAACATTAATTTTCCCAAACAAATTGCGTTAACGGATATTGGTTGGAATTCAGCATTATTAAGTATATATAGATTCATAAAGCAACTAAGGAAGCAAATTTTATTGTTTGTTTTATCAGTACCTATATAATTGCCTTTTTAATTTTGATGCGTTTTTCCATTTCACACAATACATTAAATTTAAGGTGCGGTACATATCATGAACATATACAAAAGAGATTTTCTTAAATCAATTTGAAAGCGAAATTTCATAACAAATTTTGTTTTAAACTTAAATTAAGCGACTTTTAAGTCCGCGGTGCGTTTCCAATTCGTCTAGTTTCAACTGATCGAAGAATCACATTATTACACAAAAAAGAGACACAACCGCCTTTGAGCAAGCTTTGGTGAATGTGTTGATACTATAGAGATTTTGTAAATCCCGGTAGAATGTGGATCTCTTTCTAAAGAATAGCTAAACTTTTTTTATCAACGCTAAGTTTATCAATCGTGCTAAAGGAAAAAATGTATACTGTGAGTCAAATCAAACGGAGCAGCCAAAACGCATCGGAATGTGGCAGTTCTCGTTTGCACCACGCGCATATTAATTTGTTAACCACACATGTTCACAATCTTGACCATTTGGGGCAAATATTTATTAAATCTTGTTAAATGCCGGAAACAGTGTTTGCTTTTTTTTATCCGAACACGTTGGATTTTTTTAAGAAGTCTACACAATTGCGTATAAAACGGAAGTCAATTTAATCACCAACATGGAACTTAAAAAGACTTTATGTTTGCTTTTAAACGTAATTGTCTTCATATGCGCAAAAGAGCCTTTTTGCCCGGTAAGCTCTAGATACGATTATAAAGAGCGATTGTTAGAGCGAGTCCTTAGAAACAAACTTGCTTTAGAAACTACTTTTAGTGAAATCTTGAAAACGAACGCCAAGGTGTGGATGCGTAACTTGAATCAGTTAGAAGATGTAAAAGCAAAAATTGAGTCTACGTTGGCAGTTATGCAAAAGAAACAAATCGAAAACATAGACTCAAGACTGAGTGATTTTATTACAAATTTATCTAATTTAATGAATGCGACATTAGCTTCAGATGATGAAGCAATCATTGAAGCGTCATCTACTATAAAAGAAAATGCATTAGTTTACATACAGCAACTCCTTACGAAAGTCCATATTTTCTAAGGCACATTTTTTGCTTTATACTGTGCATGTCAATTCTAAATGTAATGCAAAAATGTTCATGCGACCAATTAAGTCGAATATATTAAACTATTTTTAATGCATAACATTTATGAAAGAGGATGTTTCCTCGTTAGTTTTGGTAACGCGTATTTCATTTAATGTGTTTTTACAATTAATTATTACACTGGTATGATTTAAAGGTCACCTGTAAAAAAACATTTGCTATTCGAGTTAAATAATGATTTTTTATCAAATAAACAGGACATTTGTTTATTGCTTTCGATATATGATAAGACATTATTTCATGATGGTTAAAAGTAAAACGTTTCTGTATAAGGACGTCATTAAAATGATATCATTAATAAGTGAATATATATTTTTAATTAACTTTTATAGTTTCGAAAATTCAAAGATCTTGTGTTCGTCGTTGTAGCTTAATTATAGTTTGTTAACTGTATCGATGTACTTACATACTCATAATTATTCCCCACGCATTTACACTTGTTAAGAGGAGTAACTGATACTGACAGACGGGTGTTGTTGATGAACAATTATTGCGACCAACACATTACGGTGCTTAAGTTATTCGACTTTTTGAGTACAACACATCGTTGAATTAAAACTTCAAACGACGCAAACTGTAGTAACTATTTAAACTATAACGTGCTGGTATACAGGAACAAGATCGCACATTCAGCATTACAATATCATATCGGCATAAGATACTGTATCGAAAAGCGCGTCTTTTGAAGGAGCTAATATAATTTTCTTCGGTTTTGCTCAACTTTGGTATGGAAGCATATTTGTGCCACTACTTACCAGATGTAATAACGTGAAAATAATGGCGGATTTCGCGAAAAAAATGCTTTTCTCGATAACAGATAAATGTTCACGAAAAGAAAATAAATTATGTTAACACGAATTTTTCCCTGTTAGTGCTCTAAACTGCCACCACATAAAGATAAATTAAAGTTTTTACGAAAATAAATCACTTATCTCGAAAACATATAACTTTTCATGAAACCTTACTTTTCGTGAAAACTTTTCACGAAACCTTAAAAAATTCGCGAAAATTGCCAGGTCTAAAAATAGATGCACTTCAGAGCCTTTAACGTGAATACCTAACGTGGTGTGCTACGCGTGGTCTGTTAGTATGTTTTAATTAACTTATACAAAATAGATCTATTAATTGTATAATATAGTGATATTAATTGTTATTAAAAATGTTTGAAATGTGTTTGTTCTACACTTCTTTTATAAATATAATTTGGGAAGGCACGTATTCATAAAAATCAATGTTTTCATTGGTAAACTTATATTTTTTGTTACAGCTGTCCCAGAGCTTTTCTTTTACTTTTTGCTGTGTCTGAGGCACTTTATAAAACCTTGTAAGACCTAAATTATTTAACATGAAGTGTTAAAAGTGTTAGTATGGTCTTTTGTGAGTGTTTTTGTTTTTTTCTTTTCAGAGTATTACCTATCCTAGAATTCCAACATGCCAGATTTTCAGAGATAGATATTGCGATACCTTTTTAGACTGTGAGCACATGCTGTGCTACGTTTGCAGCTGCAAAGAAAGGGGTTCGATATGCCCCATTTGCAAGTGTCAGTTCAACATGTCAAAAAACGGTTTTACTTAATAAAACTATATTTCTTGGACTGATTTATGGCGAGGGAGTAGTTGGGTACGATTGATTAACCAATGAAAACCCAGATGGTTTTTTATACAGCAGTAACCAAGCTCATACTATGTACTATGTAGTTTTAATCAATATTTAATGAAAAGTATTAAGAAATACCCAAGGAGGGTGACACTCATGATATTATGATGTTTTTTCATTATTTTGGAAATTAGGTTTTACACACTTGAGCACAAAGTATTTCTTCTTTTGATTTTCTTGCTGTCCTGTTGGTAAATAGTTTTACATAGACTTATTTAGCGCCATCTTGGCCTTGCATATTTGACTTGAGGGTTTTAAACATGAGATGCCAGCATATATGTTCATGTATACTTGTGTACTGTTGGATTGTGTTTTATAATTGCTATGTTTTTACAATTCTTATAGAGCACTTATTAAACCAGGGTATCTTAAGTGTGGATATTAATTTGTTCAAATTTGGATATTGATTTCAAATTTCTAAATGTCAGATTGACATTACATTGGTAAATATTTGGATATTTTTATATATAACATAGTTTGTTGAAATTTTTCCAGATTTCATTTTTTACACCATGAAAGTGTATATTTTAGCAATAGTGTCAAATGAACAAATTTATGACAATGGAAGTCATTTGGAAACATTGCTTGATAGCTGGTAGAAATATTCCTGCTAATGAAAAGGAAACTGTGTCCCTTTATGTAAAACGGTAATTTTTTTAGAATTTTATTCTTGAGAACAAAGTTAAAACTTAAGTTTTCTGATAAAAATGTATTCTTTTAGTAACATTTAATACAATGTTAATGTATACTTTTAGTAACATTTTAATAAAAAAAATAGCAAATACCAATGAACATAAATGTTATACATTGTCATCTTTGAGATTATTAAATAAAACTTACTCAGTTTAAAAGGCCTGTCTGTGAAGAGTTTGAAATAGTTCTGTATTACACAAATTTTCAAGTTTTTTTCGCATTTTATATCCTTCAGTTTAAGTTGTTATCCCCCCTGATAGGTCGGAGGGGGATATGGGAATCGCGATCGTCCGTCCCTCTGTGTGTCCGTCCCTTTTTTGTCCGGATCATAACTCTGCCATTTATCACTAATCAAATTTCACTCATCCTGCAACGAAGGCTCCCTACTATTAGACGATGTGTCTCGCCGTAAATTAAGATTGCTACCCCCAAGATCAATGTCACACTTATAGGTCAAATGTCCATATATGACAATATGATAGTATTTCGCGTCCAGAGTATAATTTCGTCATTTATCAAGCAAATTTCTTTTAACTTGGCAAAAGTGATCCCCATCATAAGACGCTATGTCGCGCTTTACAAACCAGGGTCCCTACCTCCAAGGTCAAGGTCACTCTTATAGGTCAAATATCTATTTATGACAATATGATACAGTTTTTGGTGTCCGAAGCATAACTTTGTCATTTATCAAGCAAATTTTAATTAACTTGGCTCAAATGTTCCCCATTATTTGATGATGAGTGGCACATAACAACCATGTCCCATTCTTCAAAGTCAAGGTCACACTAATAG
The DNA here is from genome assembly GCF_020536995.1 of Dreissena polymorpha. Classification (NCBI taxonomy): domain Eukaryota; kingdom Metazoa; phylum Mollusca; class Bivalvia; order Myida; family Dreissenidae; genus Dreissena; species Dreissena polymorpha. The sequence goes on from NC_068360.1 coordinate 19,504,648, forward strand.
GTCAAATATCTTTATATGACTATATGATATAATGTTTTGTGTCCGAAACATAACATCTTCATTTATCAAGCAAATTTCATCTAACTTGGCACAAATGTTCCCCATCATTTGCCTATTTGTCGCGCTTAACACCCTGGTTCCTACCCCCAATTTCAAGGTCACACTTATAGGTCAACTGTCCATATATGACAATATGATAGTGTTTCGCGTCCAGAGCATAATTTCGTCATTTATCAAGTAAATTTCTTTTAATTTGGCAAAAGTGATCCCATCATAAGACGATATGTCGCGCTTTACAAACCAGGGTCCCTACCTCCAAGGTCAAGGTCACTCTTATAGGTCAAATATCTATTTATGACAATATGATACAGTTTTTGGTGTCCGAAGCATAACTTTGTCATTTATCAAGCAAATTTTAATTAACTTGGCTCAAATGTTCCCCATCATTTGATGATGAGTGGCACATAACAACCATGTCCCATTCTTCAAAGTCAAGGTCACACTAATAGGTCAAATGTCTATATATGACTATATGATATAATGTTTTGTGTCCGAAACAGAACATCTTCATTTATCAAGCAAATTTCATCTAACTTGGCACAAATGTTCCCCATCATTTGCCTATTTGTCGCGCTTAACACCCAGGTTCCTACCCCCAATTCAAGGTCACACTTATAGGTCAACTGTCCATATATGACAATATGATATAGTGTTTCGTATCCGGGGCATAACTTCGTCATTTATCAAGCGAATTTCATTTAGCTTGGCACAAATGTCCCCCATAATTAAACGATGTGTCACGTTCAACACCCAGGTCATAACCTCCAAGACCAAGGTCACACTTATAGGTCAAATGTCTATATATGACAATATGATACATTTTTTGTGTCCAAAGCATAACTTCGTCATTTATTAAGCGAATTTTAATTAACGTGGCACATATGTTACCCATCATTTGAAGATGAGTAACGCTTAACACCTAGGTCCGTACCTCCAAGGTCAAAGTCACACTTATAGGTCAAATGTCTATATATGACAATATGATACAAGCTTTTGTGTCCTGAGCCTAACTTCGTCATTTATCAAGCAAATTCCATTTAACTTGGCACAAATGTTTCCCATCATTAGATTATATGTTGCTTTTAACACCCAGGTCCCTACCTCCAAGATCAAGGTCACTCTTATAGGTCAAATGTCCATATATGATTATATGGTACAATGTTTCGTGTCTGGAGCATATAACTTCGTCATTTATTAAGCGCATTTCATTTAACTTGGCTCTAATTTTTTCCCCATCATTAGACTATGTGTCGCTCTTAACATCCAGGTCCCTACCTCCAAGATCAAGGTCACTCTTATAGGTCAAATGTCCATATATGGTTATATGGTACAATGTTTCGTGTCCGGAGCATAACTTTGTAATTTATTAAGCGCATTTCATTTAACTTGGTACTATTGTTCCTTATCATTAGACAATGTGTCGCGTTAAACACCCAGGTACCTACCTATAATGTCAAGGTCACACTTATAGGTCAAATCTCCATATATGATACAGTTTCATGTTTCATTCGTGTCTGGAGAATAACTTCGTCATCTTTCAAGTGAATTTTATTTAACTCGACACACAGGTTCATCATGATTGTCCAGTGTGTCATGCTTAACAGCCAGGTCCCTACCCACAAGGTCAAGGTCACACTAAGACTTATAGGTTAAATCTCTATTTATGGTACAATGTTTCATGTCCTGCCTGCGTCCGTAGCACAATTTCGTCCGCGAAGTTCTTGTTTTTTTGTTTTTTTTTCTTCTTATTTTCTTACCTTTTTGATAACATTGATTTCACATTGATTGCTATGCTGTGATATGACAAAAAGTCTGTCTTATTTTATATAAAATTTTTCTAAAATAAACAGTGTCATTATTAATTTTATTTGCCCTTGCTTGACTTAATCATGTTTATGTGTTTTAGCTCTACTTTACGACGCATGTTGAGTTATTGTTGTCAGACCATTGTAGTTGAGGACATCAGTCTTGTTTAAGTGTGTGACTGGTGTCCATTTTTCAATAACTATCAAAGGTTTTCACCTCTAACTTTGAACACTTGCAGCCAGTTGTGTAAACTTTGATAAAAGTTATCATTGGTTATCTTTTTCAATATCTCTGGTGTTTGGATAATTTAATTTGGATTCCAGTTGTATAAAAAGATTCACGAGACCATTACATGCTTTGGATATTGTTTTGTTGTTGTTAAAGTTAACCAAGGTATTAACCAATTTGGACAAATTTAAGCAGTGCGCAAAGATAACCGGCGAATAAGATATCCAAGTTTTATACAATGGGCTGTTGTTAACTATCAAAAGGAGAACACCAACTTGCAAGACAGATAATCCAAGAAATATTTTGGCAGAATTATACCCCATTTTCAACGTATATTTGTTCACTTAGATTTTCATTTTATAATAATAATCTAGCACTGCTAGGGAACACGAGAAAATGACACCTGACAGCCCTCTGACACGACTGCAAGAAACAATGATATCAAATTTGACAGTCGTAATGAGTCAGTTTCTCTCGTTTATCTTTAGTCTTTACAGAACCGTCTCAAGGCTCACCTTGTGTTGCATTATTCATACCGTATGTCCAAAAAATTTATAACTATTTGACAGTATAAGGGCGATTACCACACATGGGCAGAACAGAAGCATTCCATCGTTCATATGACATTTGAAAGTGTTACGCAAACAGTGCAGTGATCCAGAAATTATATTTCCAGACACTCTACCCTTCGTGTAACAGTACTTCCCCCGTGACGGTATTGATTCCATATACACCGTAACCTGGTTTGTGTTTTATTTTTATTTCAGGGTGTTCATAACAAATAAAGCTAGCATTTTGGCCACATATTAAAATGATATTTTAAAGCGAAACTGACAAAACATGTATTGTTTTATTGACACACAATCATACATGGCAATGACAACGCATACAAAGCCAACAGCTTGTTTAAAACTAGTACTTGCTCTGCTTTCAGACACAACTATATATATTAATTGACATTTTGTCAACCAATGCACAAGTTAGCCAGCTTGTAAGGAAGTATCATTAAGTTCATTTTTGTTTCATTTCCGTGTTAAACGAGGCGTTCAATGTACATGATTATTGCAGCAAAAAGCTCTGTTCCTTCTTCTCTGTTTCTAGGTGGGTAATGAAGATTCAAATCTCCGACAGCTGCTCTTGCAATTGTCAGGAACTCTTGTGATACACCAAGTTCTGGAGGGCGTTGAGAATACTCCCGTTCCCGTTCATTTAATTCCCTTTGGTCAACCAGTGATATTTTACAATCTCTTGCGCCATGTACTTCTGGCTGAAAGAACAACACCTCAGGTTTTCCTGCAGGACATGAAATTCGGTTATTTCGACGAACACAATGAGTATTCCAAATATTGCAAACTTCATTCAGGTCTTTACTAATGACAAGAAGAAAACAATATTTAATGCATTCTAAGTGCACACTATCAGATGTGTCTAGTAATCCGAAATCACTCATATCTTTAAAATGGTTCATCCAGACATTTCCACACATTTCTCTAAGACTTCGCCAAAACCTCTCAATTCAGACATTTCTGTTAGATGAAACATAGACGAAGCTTTGGATCCCCTGGTACTGATCTCCGTCTGTCCATCGTAATGCCATTTGCACATCACGGACAATAGAATTTTCTATACCGCGTCACCGTAAACCCGAACTGGAATGCCATCAATTTCCCTAATGTAATCTAAATAAAAGCTAGATATGTACATCGGCAGCACCTTGTGAATCAATGAGTCTTAAAATAAGACGAACCATCTCAAATGTAGCTGCAAGTCCATGATTAATCAGGAGTCTTTGACGCATTTGCCGGTAACCAGCATTTTCACCGGAAGCTGATAACTCAAGCAATATTTCTTGAATAATTTCGTCGAGACTGTGCTGACTTTTGCCTCTAGTCAGGCGGTAACGTCTCAAGACTCGGAAAATTGATCGTTCGCTTGTTATTGTTCCATGTCGTATGGCCATAACTCCAAGAATTTCACGTATAGAATAACCTCTCTGACGATACAAAACAATAAGCTGTGATAATGACATACCCCGAAGATCGGCGTCCTGAATATCGTATGCGGGCATGATCTGGAATTACCATAAAGAAAATTAGAGATCTATTATTCAAATAAAAAATCCAATGGTCTAACAGGTGGCTTTCCAAAGGGGGAAATTGGTACTGTACCGTTTTCGACCTTTGAACTCTAAATGTGACATTGACACTGTATAGACTGTTGCATTAATGAATACAGAAAAATCGCACATCCATTTCTCACCCAGTAATTTCCATTTTTGTGTCTGAAAATAAATATGTAAAAACAGCTTCATGTATTTTCGTCAACAAAGATGCATTTACATAAAAAATAAAACAATAAAAGGAAACTTACTACTTGCTATTGTATGCACGTACACTCCAGTTCTTGGTCTGTAGGATAAAGACAATGTTCACCAATTGAAGAGCATCTATTTTTATATAACTGGCATCTTTCGCGAATTAATATTCATAATTTCATGAAGTTATCTGATTTCGAGAAAAGTTATTTGTTTTGCGAAATCTTCCATTATTTTCATGAACATTTTATCTGTATGTGTTGGCAGTTTAGAGCACTAACATGCATAAATTCGTGTTAACAAAATATATTTATTTACGTGAAAATTTATCTGTTTTCGCGAAAAGGATTTCTTTTTCGCGAAATCCTCCATTATTTTCATGTTATTTTAAGTTGTTAAGTGGTGGCACAAATATGCTTCCATACTTTGGAAAAGTCCGCTTGCACATTGGAAAAAGGGTGAATCCCTCAAATAATCACGTTTGATATGCTTTGTGATTTTAAATTTGAATTTATTGGAATTATGTCATTAACCAATGTAGTGTACTAGTACTTCTTAACAATGATCTTTAAATATGACACTCATTTTCAGTTCGATAGCAAATCATACTAAGTCTAATAGGAGGTTGATTTGTCAATTATGTATAGATTGTTTTATTATGCGGTTCCTTAGCAATAACGGTTTATTTTCTCGATAACTATTACATTATCCATCTAATTTACAAGGCACAAACGTTGTTTTTTTACTCAGAAATTTCAAATGTAGCATTTATGAACAATGACAGAATTGTTGTCAAAATACACATTATAAAAATCACATCTGCCTTTATTGTGTATGTGAATAATATATTGTCTTTATTTCAGATGAGATGAAAGTACCTTCAATCTACTTCTTTGCACACATTACTTAGAGCTATGAGTTTTCTCACAACCAGAACGCGATGTTCCCGTTAGCGGATATCAACAGGTTATGATCCTCAAATTGGAAAGTCCACTGCTTGCATTCCTGGAATGTATCTGTTTTCTGTTCAGTATTGCGTTCCGACTGACAATTATACATATCTGGAAACTGTGAAAATTGAACAATCAAACAAAGATCAGTTCACAGTGATACATCTGGGTATACTGCGTGCATAACTATGAAGGTAATATCTCACGTTTCCTTGGGTGACACCATTTGGTTGCGAACGACTCTTACATCGACTTTGTTTTCAAACCAATATAGATACTTTTCTTTTGCGGAACATTTATACATCTTTTACAAATTATAATCTATCATAAGTTTTGTTAGACATATCATTGTTTACTAATACAATATAGGTTTATCCATTGGTACCTTAGTCCATATGTTCATACCTTACAGTGAATCTGACATAATACTACACAGACATTGACAACCATGTGTTCATATTACCGACAAGGGTAACCATGTCTGCGTGCGTGCCACATTTTTAAGCGCGATATCATGCGAAATATAATTTATATTACAATATTTCATTTTTGACACTTTTATTCATGTTTAGCACATACGTGCTGGATATTGATTTATTCGCGCGTCAGACACTACGATTGATCTTTGTAAAATTCAATTTGTAGAATATTTCCTCAATGTGAAAAATTAAATTATCTTCGATGCTTTTGCGTCACGTCGTTCATCGCAAGTCTATATTGTCTAAAACATAAAGTTTCATTATCTGTCATTTTATAAATGCCTCAATGCTCTAGTGTTTTGTTACTCTGTAATCGCCACGTTATGTTTTGAACAAACTGTACATAAATATCTGAAAATCATGTATGAATGATTTGTTGACATTCTTAAATGTTACTTGACAAAAAATAAGTATACCCTCGCCACGCAGTTTTCGGGTTTATACTGGATTCAACATGGACTTCTTGAAACTAGCGGGCTTGTGTAACTATATAATTTGTGTATTGTAATAGTAATATTAATGATATATACTTGTTTATTTAATTATTGTCTTGCTACAAACATTCTGTGTTCATGAAAAAGTATCTTTTTTATTTGCACACCGTTTGAGATGTCAAATCAAACAGAGAAATGTTAATCTTTGAACTCTCCGTACGTGTCATAGTATAATATTTTTAAATTGTATAAATACCCAAAGTGTAGTCAACAACACTTGTTGTTCATGAACGTTTAGGAATTATTTGTTGACTAGTATATGTTATTGAGAATCTCAGTAGTCAACAGCTTAAACAATTGCACATGCATATACTTATTTACATTATTTGAATTACATATCGAACAACGCGTAAAATATTGATGAAATATTGATGAAATATTGCCCCTAGGTTTGCTGAGAATGAACAAATTTACTAGTTGTGCCAATTTCCATATATAGATATAGCAAAATTTTAGCCAAATCTTATAAAACTTATTCAGTGAATGTGTTCTAATGATATTTCGGCCGTGATCAAACATAGTTATGGAAACATCACACAAACTGCAAAGAGCAGTCTCATACCCCGAATGGTTAGCGACTTAAGACATGAAGCCCTCTTGTTAGTTAATATTGTCCAAAAAGTGCCGTTAGTCATTTCTCTGTTGCCGGCACATGTGTGTTTTGTTGGCGGTCACCATACCGGACAGAGGTATCTTCTGTGTACCCCAGCTACTTCTCACACCACGAAACAATACTAGCATTTACGACATTTAAAAATAATTGTACATTGCAGCAACAATTAAAATTTCGTTCCAATTGTTGCAAGTCCACTTAATTAATTTGAAAGGATTGCTGGGTCTACAAAGTCATAATGCAGTTTCAGGTAGAGAAGACCAAAGCTCGAAATACACACGCTCGTATGTCAGTTCGAGTTGACAACCGCTTGAAAGCTAGGATTTTGTATAACTTCGACGCAGCGCAACAATAATGACGGGAAGGTGAATATAATAGTCAAATTGTCAGGAATAATCTCACTATTATATCGTAAAGTATTAATTTGAGGGGAACGGTTACGAAGGTATGACTGTTGCCGAAATTATCTAACGTGTGTTCATCTCAATGGCTTACGTTCATAGTTTGTATCAAGCCCACGTGCGGAAAGATCCATTAAGCAATCACAATTGTTGCAATATTTTGACCGAAAAACAGATTGACTGGACTTTTCCTTTATCACTCATCATGCAATTTTAAATTTTTAATAAAAAAAATGAAAATCTATAAGAGATTGTTGGTCGTGTGTTACAATCTTCTTCCTAGATCAAAGTCACACATTAATGTTGTAAGTCATAGAACAGCTTGTCATAACTGTTACAACGTCATTCATCGGGCATTTAAAAAAAATATTTTTCACAAATGGTTATCATGTGGGAACGACATATCATGTTAAACAACCGTCTCTCAAATCAAACGGTTCATGCAACTTGTAGAGGTCAAAGGACTTGTAAAATAACACTTCAAAATACTTTTTTATAATGCTGTTTATGGCATGGGTATCGAAAAAGTCGTTTTGATGTGTTGCATTGACAGAACATCCCCTCAGCCCTCAGCCCAGGCCTAAAAATGACCAACGGTGGTGAGAAACGTCTTATTGAAAAATAAGAGATGCGGACGTGCAAAATTAAGATTTGTTACCGTAACTTGTGAACATCAAAGTCACATTGGCTAACGTGCATCGATTGTTTCAAGCCCGTTTGCGAAAATGTCCAATAGACAATCACAATTGTTGCATTAAAGGTCCAATATTAGACAATAAAAGAGATCGTGCATTTTTTTTTTAATAAACAAATGAACAAATATAGGAGACGGTTCGTCGTCTACATTTATAACAATCTTCTTTCTAGATCAAAGGTTAAAGTCACTATGTAAATGTTGAAAGTCAAAATTGACCATAGAACAGCTTGTCATAACTGTTACAACATCATACGGCTGGCATTTAAACAATTATTGTTCACAAATGGTTATCATGTGGGAACGGCATATCATGTGAAACAGCTTTTTCCAAAACCAAACGGCTCATGCAACTGTTAGAGGTCAAAAAAATTGTAAACTGACACTTCAAAATACTATAATGCAGTCCATGTCGGAAGTTCATTTTTAAGCCATGGGTATCGAAAAAGTCGTTTTGATGGGCTGCAGTGCATTCGTGAAGTCTTGAGTTTGCTTCGCAAATGCAAAAAGCATCGGCAAAGCCAGTTGCTTCATAAAGGCATGTTCCCGGGTGGTGGCAGCTATCGTTGTGCTATTGCCTTAATGGTTGTTTTTTATGATAATATTCATCTAATAATACAGTTTTCTTAAGGAAAAGTATGAGTTGTTAATATTTCTTCCTAAAGCATAAATAAGACACACTTACATAGCGTCCTTATAATGGCAATATGGCGTTACATAGTGGTGGCAGCAGTGGTATAGAATTCATAAATCCTTTTGACAGTACATTCTCTCAGCCCAGGCGTCAACACGGCCAAAGGTGGTGAGATTATTTTTTCTTGAAAAAGTAGAGAAGCGGACCTGCAATAATGAGGTTCTACTAGTAAATGTAAAACCTCTCTAGAAAATCATTATCATATTCATATATATCATTATGTAAGCCTGACGATTTAATTGTCGATACAAGTAATCGAGATTTTAGAGACTCAACCAAACCCAACTGATTTTGAATGAGAGCTGACTGAGAACAGACTTCGAACAACTCATCATGTATAGAAAAGGACGAAAAGACCTTCAATCGCATTTGAATTCTTACAAAGCGCATCTCGAGACATAGACTGAGATTTATAAATGGGATTCCGGTGTAAAAGGATTGCACTTGGCTGTGTCGTTTCAATGCCAAGCAAGAAGTATTGGGTAAATACTCGCTGTTGCGGCCATTGGAGAGCGTCCGTTTTCAAAGGCTGTAAATCAAACAAACCCTAAAGGCATGCAATAGAAATGGAGGTTTTTATTCGTGAAGGAAGGACAAAACCGAATGCCACCTTAGATAATACATTATTATTCACTGTTTCAATAAAATATCGGTATATTTAAAAAAAAACGCGTATCAAACCTTTTTGATAACAGTTCGAACCTGGAGCAAGAAAACTTAACAAACCTCAATCCCTAGCACAAACATATCCTCAATAACTGTATTGTCGGTTAATTTTTACGGAAATAAAATGAAATTTATTTTTTTTAAGAAAACAGGTATTCTTTATTAAATGATTTTGCAGTTAAATTTGGAATATAAATATCATTTAACATCCTCAAACATCCTCATCATTTTAACCTCATGTAATTAAACGGAACATTAAGAAGATAAAAAGACAAATCGGTGTATAAACTGTAAATATTTGTGTGCTTTGATTTCTTGCTCATCGCATAGTATTGATGGTTGTAATATTAACTATCTTAAGGTATGTATACTGTACGACCTAGGAGTAAATAACTTTCTAAGTATATATGTAGTGAATTCTGGCAAAATCACCAGGCAATAACGTCAGTGTTGGCTCGTAACCGTGCACTGATAATGAAGTTTGATATAAAGCTGTCTTCGCAACAACAAGCCACATACCGTGCTCAACTTAAGATCAACATTGTAAACTAAATTACTTTCCTTTTCTATTCCATGGAGTGTGGGCATTCTCATCACATAAAACCATTTAGACTCGTAAAAAAACATAATGTGATATGATAAGGATGCTAACATTTGCGTCAGAGCCGTCCGCTGTCTGTGTCTCACAGAAAAAATAAGAGGACTTTTTGCCAGATATTTCTGTTCGGCAATGTTTTACAACAGCTTTCAGCCCAGTTCAATCTCTTGCCTGTGTCTTTATATTATCCGAATATGGCATTCGGTAGACATATTTTTCATAAGTCGTACGTGTGTTTGTACATACCAGGCCTGTGATGTGTTAGGTTGGTTGTTATTAAAATAATTATCATAACAACTCTTTTAACACAGATGACTTTCATTAAGATAATGTGGTTCGTCGTATTATTAACACCACTTGCACAACGACTTACATTCATATATAAAAATAGTTTCATTTTATTTGTACCACACGCAAGTAAAAAGGTGTTTACAAATAAAATATACTATTGATACATTTCGTCAAAAGCTAACGAAACAATCAAAACGAATAAAGTCGTGAGTGCAAAGTCCTATTTTGGTGGGAGGGGGGGGGGATTTCATGTTATTTCTGGCGTTTTCAAAAGTATTTCAAGTATATAATCCAACGATCTTCCAACAAAGCTAGCTGACTCGTTACTTGATAGCGCTCAAGATTCTTTTCTGTGTACGGTTTATCTGCTGAAAGAAACACTTGACTGAAAATAACTAAACCAAACACCAAGATTTATTTTAGTTTTTAGTTTTACTTAAAAAGTATGCAGTTTTCACAAATATAAGCTTGGTAAGTTTTTTACTACACATCAATATGAAATTCTCATAAGTAAGTTTACATCGCAATTCTCGATGCCTATAATAAGTTTATATGACTCATACTGATTAATGATTAACGTGAGCAAGAACTGAAAAAAACGTTTATCAAATATTGCAAAAGACTTCGGTCACAACTTACAGAGTATCAATAATAAATACCGTTTTACAATAGGCTTTTTCGGATGAAAATGGGTATTTATTTGGTAACATAGAAGTCCCAATAAATGTAAAGTTTATCACTTTTTGGCACCAGTATGTAATCCATGATAAAACTACTTATAATAATAAAACGACAGAATAATCGAGCAGTAATTAATTCATACAAGGTACATAATCTTTTTCCAAACTTTCTGCTCAGAAGTTAATTATTGTGAAGAAATTGTTTGCCACCATACAATAGATACAACGTTTGGTGATCGTTCAACAATAATTACATATTGTAGACTATATATTATAAAAACTGTTTATTTAAATTCACTGGTATGATATGATAAAACATGTTTTTTATATGTCATAAAACATTTCTATACCGTATTGTTAACAGGCAAAAATTATACATAGAGGGTAGAATGAAGTCCGGCTTTATTATTAATTATTGATTATTTAAACTGTAAATCGTGTAATGGTACCTTTTAAGTACTTCAAAGCATGTATGGTTAATTAGGAAACACACGTCAGTGGTCATGTCCCTTTAAAAGCTTTTTTTCCGAATGTATGTAACGTTGATTTTTCAGACTGGAATAAATGATAGCGTATTACAAATCGACTAAAATGTCAAAATAACTCGAATATTATTATTCATATGCAGCAAAGTGTTGGTTGAGGTAAAACGAAAGTACAATGCCTGGAGGTGTAACTCTTTTAATTCCTCATTTGATTGGACGTACACGTGGAAAATGCAGACATTTCGAAAATAAATGCCATGGAATCGACGAACACATATAAAGAAACAAATAGAACGTGGAATAATTCTTTGAGATACATTTTGGCAAGTGCGATATGTAAGAATAATTGTATGTTCCACATAAATGTCAAAAAACATATGTATTACGCTTTACATTTTGTGGTATATCACATTTACCATAACATAAATATCACAGTTTGTACCAATACACTGCAGATAGTTTGCGACCGTTCAAGGCTTCAGTTTTAGGCCTCAGTTTGTTGAACAAAGTAGCAAATATTTACTATGCAGCTACAGAAGAAATGCTTGTTTGTGTTACTGAATATGATTGTCGTGTCTTGTGCACGAGAGCCTTCGAGCCCCATGTGCTCAAAATATGACTACGAAGAGCGTTTATTAAAAAGAGTCATTGGAAACGAACTTGCTCTTGAAACCACTCTAAGTGAAATTATGAAAACGAACGCCAAATTTGTGGAAGGGTTAAAGCAATTAGAAGATGAAAAAGCAAAAGTGGAGACTACGTTGTCGTTGGTACGTAGCCTCAAAGGTATGTACACCAATCAGATTTATAACATGTATTTAAAATGGTGTTTTTTAATTTGAATGTCATGGAAAATTGCTCGAAAAAAAGATATTTGTTTGTTAGTTTCGTAGAATGATCAAATTGTATTTTCAGAAGTTGTCATTTAGACAAATAACATTAAACCATCAACGCTAACTTAGATATTCACCGAATGCTTACGTACAATAAATTCATAAAACTATATAGTTAAACTTCACACATTTGTTTGCATAATGACCTCATCCAAATGGCGCCGTTTAAACTGAAACAATTTATGATTTTCATCAAATTGTTTGAAAAACAGTGTCATAGATCTTATTGGGAAGTCATTGAAAATAAATGAGTTGTGTTTATTTTATTCATGTGTTTTTGTTAACACCTATGTCTTAATATTCTCCACGCATTGTAACTTTTTAAAAGGAGTAAATGACATTGGAAGACCGATGATGTTGCTGGAAATTAAAGCGATTTGCCTGAGTTTCATTTTAGTAAAAAATAATATATATTTCATTCTTTCAGTGATATTGAATTTTCTTTCACCATTTTTATCATTTATTTCACTGAAAAGCATATAATAAAACGCAATTTCTACATATATCGAGAGAAACACAGATTGACGAATGTTACATTTATGGTAATATTCGTATAACATTTCTAGAAGATCTTATACTATTTACAATCCACAAGATATACAAACGGACTGAACTCTTAGACAACAATACACATAAATTTAATCTTCGGAATAATGGTCTTAGTGTGGAATTGTAACATTCCTTTTATGCGACGATTCGAAATATATTTAAAAAAATCATACAATAAACACTCGTTCAACGTTCGCGTTTCTGTTTACTATCGTGTGTAAAATGCATTCACAAAATATTTGGCCTGGTTGGGATTCGAACTCACTAAACCAGCATTAACAACAAATGCTCTCCAACAACACTTAAAAGTTGAAAGAATGGCGATTGATATGCGGTTTTGAGTGGATGGCATGCTGTCTAGCCTTTTTACCAGCATATAGTGTTTATTCCAAACGCTTGTTGATTTCGTTATATTTTTTATTCGATTACTGTATCGAACAATGTTTTCCCAACGTATATAATTTCTCTTGTGCAATTGTTCAATATGTCAAAGTAACAAAATAAATATATTCGTAAAATCAGATAATATGCGCTACTTTCAATGCGTGTCTATATTTACTGTTGATATGCCACTTTAGGTATCAACATGATTGGACAATTATTCAAGGACCAAGAGCCTCCGTTAGCGTGATTACAATTGATTATTGGTTGCGTCGTTAAGAAATACAGTGAAGTGATAGGGCTTAATCATTATCTTGACCATTTATATTTCAAATATGCACACACATTTTAATTTCCGTATAAATTAAAATATAACGTCTTATAAAAGTTTAATTTTGACACTTGCGTATAAGTTTTTTTTGTTTTAGGAAGCTACTAAGAAATAGCTGTTGCTTTTCGCATGTATTATTTTATAATAAAAGTCCACTTTTTTAAATGCACTACCATTATTTAATGGATAATTTAAAATGTAAAAAGTGTTAAATGTAAAGTTTGAGAGCTATCAAACAATTTTGAACATCAACTTTCAACGTTATCACATCACATTTAGTTTTTTTCTGAATACCATATTTCGTTTATTTCAGATCAGCTCAAAGTCCCCTTAATCTACTTCCTTGCAAATATTTCGTCCAGCACGGAGATTTAAGCTAACAAGGATGTAGTCTTTGCGTTAGTGCAAGTCAACGAAGGTAATGGTTATGATCCTAAAACTGGAAAGTTCAAAGCCTCCATCTCCGGAATGTATCTGTTCTCAGTTCAATACTGTAATCAATATAAGAAATATGTTTATCTTGAAATCGTTCACCAAGGCAAGACAAAACTGAAGTCGAATCACCTTGATATGACTGGCAATTATGTATGTACGACTATGCAGACATCTACATGGGTTGCAATGGGAGAACGGGTCTGGGTTCGTGCCACATCTACGAGCTCGTTGTATACAGATTCGTACATGTATACTACTTTTTCTGGCACATTAATCCACGTATAACCACAGTATGAAAAAATACAGCACACAACACTTCTCGAAGAAAGAGACACTAGTTGTATGCCTTCTTTGAATACAAGTTGTCTATGTTTCAATCTATGGACAACTCAGTATTTGTTTGTTAAATGAAGGTAATTAAGAAGTAATTGAAAAGTCATTTCGTTTTGCTTTAAAAACTGTTAAGAAAAATTAAATGTTTATATGGGTACACTTTTAATGTAAATCAGTTTACAGTTCTATTACTATTGTTCTTGTAGAAAGTCTGACTTACTAATGTATTCGCTTTTATCGAAATGCCAATATCTCAAAAGTGTGTTTGTTCTAGTCGGGTTTTTAAACTTTGTACTTCATGATACATCTGTAATTCAGACATTATATATGTATAATAGTGTAAAGCCAACAATATTAATATCAGTTAAAATAGAGTACATCATTTTTAATTTGTTATATTGGTATTGTTTGTTTGGCGCTTTCCGGGGCTGCATCTTAATTGTCGGTATCGCATTTCTTTTCATAATGAACTTTGTAGTGGACTACGAGTCTTTTTTCGACGACCCATGTGATTGAACTTGTGTACGTATGGTCTCTCGAAGTGTTATAGCAGCACCATTTTAGGCGCGAAAGAAAATAAGTAACATTGGGGCCTCAGATGGTGCGGGGTGGGACTGTTTCCCCACAAGACGAGATATTTGTATTGTTTCGTATAATAAAAGGCTTTCTTGCAGCGTTTTCTTTTTTTATTCTAAACTTTAGTTAGTGTTTTAGTATAGATCGTTTATGTATTTCATAGTCAGATAAGTCCTTAAATTCAATGAAGACTTATTTGATTGACAAAACTATTTGATGTTATTAAATAGCATATGGGTATATAAAATTTAAATTTCGTTTTGAAAATTCAAGTAAACCTTTTTGTATAACAATTTAACAGTAAAATAGCGGGATGTTAAATTTATTGAAAGATCAACTTATCCAGGTTTATATACACGCCTTTATGGCGTGTCGCTGATGACATCCGGTCTTAATTCAGTATAGTGCGACATACCTTAATTAGCCACACACAATTTGAGCCATACACTGTGAAGAAACACCCGTATTTCAACAGGAGGGGCTCCTGTTCTCATAATCTGTATTTCTATTAGATTAAAAACATGAACACATTTCCTTTGCAAAAGTATGTTTATTGGACAATCATTTAATGGTTATTGAGATAATGACGTTATCCGTCGCTTCTTGACACGTATTGGTTTGTTAATTAATCATGATTGATCACTCTTTCCGCGTTAAATTTGTATCTACGCAGAATTATTGCAAGAAATTGTCTGATATCCCAAAATGTAGGGTAATCACTGTACTTCAAATACTGAAATTTTGACAGTATTCAATGATATAAACGCAGATAGATTATGTTTTAATAGGTGGTATCCATGAAGTTGCAGACACTTTGATTCCCGATAAGGGACACTTCGCATAACAGAGACTTTCAACAAATTGGGCACTCTGATAACACAGTTGTATCTTCTTCCTGAAATAAATGTATGAATATATTAAAGCTATTCTTACCAAACATATTGTAGTACGAATCAAAGTGCATAATAAAGCGCGACACATTGGGAATCTATGCATAATTTAATTACAAACACACGTGAAAATATAACCGATGGCGTTGTTTGTTTTCAAAAATCACATTACTATTAAGGTATACTATTAATATTATAATTGCTATTTTTAAGTAAGATTTTTAAAATGTTTTTTCTGTAGAAGTATATTTCAAGTGACGACCGGAAATAATTATCTGCTGTGGATCAACACGGTCGTGTTTACTTTTACTTATAGCTGGGCTCTAAATAACGGGAGCGAAGGGGTCTTAAAGAGGCAAATACACATTTGATGTTCATAAAATCTTATTTTGTTGGTGCTCATTAGAATTGCATCATCAAGATGATACTAATGCGTAGCCACAAAGTAATTAGAGAATGGAAAACTCCATTTATATTGAGCTCTGCTTGAAGGGAGCATTTACTTTAACGCGATGATCGTTAGCTCGAAGTGCGATTCACCTTACCCTAAATCACTTTATTAGTTGAGTTAAAATAATTTCAGACATGCATCGCTGCTGATATTTGTCTCTAAGTACATGTAGCAGTTTAAGCAAAGAGATGGTTCATGACATGCTATTTAATATATAAGTAAATGACATTAGTTCCTCCAGTAGGACATAATTATACATGGTTTAGATCAACTGTTTCGCTACAAATAACGTTAGTTAACAATTTTTAAGCTCGAGTACTATGCGAAGATCCGGTGGTTGGGTGACTCGAAAACAGGAAATATATGGTCATATAGACAGTACTCATCAAACATATCGAATTAATTTCACATTTATCTTTCACATGTATACACAATCATAATAATATTTAAAAGGGATAAGAAAATGTTTCGGAAATTCGTTTTGAATTTAGGTCAGTACATTTTTATGTATTGCCTGCTATTAACGGGTATTCCACAGCGAATTCTGCATTTCTGATTCACTAAAAAGAGCGTGTTATATCTGGTAAAAAATGTCGAGTAATCGGGAATAGAAATGCCATTGTCATTGAGATGATCGGTTATTGACATGTCCATGAAAAATTGGCATCCGACTCTTTAATTATTGGAATTTTCTCAAATACGTTAGTAAACTAAACGGTAACATGGTGTAACATTAATTGACATATTGATCCTTTATTTCGAATAGTTCAATATTTATTTCCAAGTATTTTTACTTTGTTGAAATATGTACTTATCATCACATTCAGGCTGATTATCGATGGAATTTTATCGTATTTTACACAATCGACCGTTTTTCCGCGAATTTATTTCTACGCAGTACGAAGTGCTATACCATTAATCGACCAAACAATGTTCCGTGTTTAAAAACCAAATCAACAGAACATAAATGCAAAAACGGTGCAGAACTCTTCTCTCGCGCGTGGCTTTTGTTGTTCTTCTTTATTGAAGTGCCATCCGTTATCAAAGTATCCGAATACCCGGCGTGAGCTTTAATGCTTAAACATTCAACGTTTAACCAAGAGTTGTCCTTCAAATATCATGTACAGCTGGTGTGTCAGCTTGCGTCTGTATTGACGTTACAACAATATTTTTGCCAATCAATCGAACTTATATTGATGTTTAATTGCCAAATATTATTATCATCATTTATTAATATCATATTAACTTATTTAAATCACTTATTTAAAAACTTATTAAATCGGACGAAATTTGATAGCGTGTTGCTTCAAAGTGGAAACGAGTCTTCAGCAATATATTTCAGAAAGATGTTGTATGTGCTTATAAATATAATCCAAAATGGGTAAGATTGTTGTAACGAACACTATTCTGTGTGCGCGAATAAATATAACATATTCGAATCCTTTCAAAATCGCATTCAGTATTTAAAAAATAACCATTTAAATGCACCAATCTTTCATGAATAAAATTGATCATCGTAGTTTGTACCCACGGATTGAATGGTTTGTGCAGTATTTTGAGATCCTTATACCAACTTGTTGATAAACATGAATTCATGTCATTGGCTGTCGTTGTAAGGGAAAGTTCAGATAACTCGCGGCATATGCTACTTATTTAGAATGTCGTAATATTGTTTAACGATTTCATATCAAATTATTTCAACTTGTCCCTTAATATATGGAAGCCATTTGAATATAACTGACATTTCGTAGCACAGGACACTGCAGAAATTATAGGAAAAATATATAATTCCAAAGTTACAAATTTAAAATTGCATTACTAGATAACTTCATGCAAATGAATGTTACAATCGATTACAACACTGAGAACAAATAATAATCCTACTTTCTGAGACGTAAAAACTATTATTAAGGTAGCGCACCTCTAATGGGCACATATCCAAATATAATCTAATTAATTATTTTCTTAATCAGCATCATTTCACTGAACTACATGCAAATTTGTAGGTAGGCTTTCCATGCTTTTTAAAAAAATATACCGATTTTTTCAAAACCACCCCCACGCTCGGCTTTTGTCCAGTTTATTTTCACCCCTGGGGTATATAAAAGTTCCATAATTCATTCAAATTTCCAAATATGGGCATGCAGTTGGTGTGTACAGATGCTGTAAAGGTGTTTAAAGTTTAAACAAGATGAAATAAGTATTCTTGTACAGACATTTATTTTTTACAAATGTTTATCTATGGAAGAGCGCCATGAAATGTAAGTGATTTCAGCCAAGTAAAAATTGGGTCGGTTAAAAACAAAGTGTCATAAAATTCAAAATAGTATCATTTAAGTCATATTTTAAACTTAGTTTTTATATATACAGCAAAAATACCAAGAACTAGACAGATTTACCGTTTACTTTTTGAAATAAAATAAAAATGCAACATGCATGGTTCGTATTTTCAACAGTAAATCACCCAATTTCGCCATAACGTTGTTTTAATTTTAATAATTGAAGAATGTGCATAAAAATTGCAACATATTTAACAATAAATATAGCTTATATGCCATATTAAATCAAATTACGTTAGAAAATAAATAAAACGCGGTCAAAAAAGTATACGTCGTCGTCAGGATTCGAACCTGCGCGGGAATATCCCAAAAGATTTCTAGTCTATCGCCTTAACCACTAGGCTACGGCACCTAATAGTAGGCTCTTCAACCTTCGAAGAAATCGCGGGAAATCATTAGAGGTGCGCTACCTTAATCTGAAATAATGCATGTACTGTTCAACGACATATTTTATTTATTTATAGCAATTTCACGTAAAAATCCTACTGATTTAATATGTCTATAAGCAACATTAATTATTGATCGTTGTATTTAGCAGTCACCATTTCTTCGCAGTTTCACAATCCAGTATCAACAGGTTCTCATCGAATTCATCGGTGATCGGCGATGACAAAAGCAAAAGTATTTTTTTTGAATGTTGGTGTGAATGCAACACTGATTCGAAGTGCATACAAATTTCAGATGCAATTAATAGGTATTACAGAAAAATTTTAGTGTTCAATTTGTTTGTAACACACTGCAATCGCCAGACAAGATTGATGAAGTAGTTTTAGTTACATACCAATTTGACGTTTGTGAAGTTTGACTATTTAGTATATTAAGCCTACTTAACATCTGTATTAAGAAGGATGAAATTCTCATCCTTACTGTCATGATAAGCATGTTTTTTTATGAGATAAAATACACAGCCTCTATATACTAAATTGGTCATGTATCCTATATTAGCTAACTTCAACCACATTTGATTTGTCAATTTTTATGTTTCTTTGCATCTACTTTGCTCCTTCTAAAGCATACTGGTCAGTATGAACGTGCTGAAGACAATAACTTTCTAAACAAAATGTCACTAGATAAAGCAAATATGAATTGTCAATCTAATATTTGATATATGGTTTCGAAAGTTATTTTCATGGACTAATCTTAGCCTATCGCTTGGTCGGTGCCATGTTATTCCCAATCAATTCAGCACGTAATACCAACTTAATATTCGTTTTAAATAGAACGTAGTGACCTCATAAGTCCAGTTATTATAATACAGACTTGCAAATCATAAAATGTTAGGCAGTAAAAAAATAGTTTTGTGCACCTAGAAAAGTAAAACTTTAAGCAATCTTAAAATGTATTTCAAAAACTTCAACCGACGATTTACCGTTAAAAACATATTGCCTAGGGTGTAGACATGTCAAGCAAATACGCTAGGCTGAACAGAAACCTCGAATTAATTAAACAAATGGAAATACTGTTTTATTCGTACAGTGTGATTTTCCGCTAATGTTACATAGAGTTTGTTTCGCGTTTTTAATAATATTATCAGAAAACATTACAGATATAATTACATGTACATATTATCGTATAAATAGTGGCAATCACTTATGCTATGCCACACTAAGTTATAAGTTATGTGTTTTTGTATGATTTACCGACGGAAAAGCGTTGAATGTGCATCCACTTCTAAATTTTTACTATATTTTTAACGAACACTAAATTATTCCAAAGCGCATGTATTTATTGTCATTTTGTTTGATGTAGATACGGTCAGGCTTAAGGTACTTTTCCCAAAAACATGGCATGCTTATAGTTATTAGCTCGGCTGTTTTCGGAGAAAACCCGAGGTATTGTCATAGCCAGCTCGTCGTGTCCGTGTCCGTCGTCGTGTCGTCCGCCGTCCGCGTCGTGCTATAACCTTAACATTTGGTAAGGTTTTGAACATTGGCTCTAAGATCAAAGTGCTTCCACCTACAACTTTGAACATTCATTTGTAGCTGCACCTTGATGAGTTTTACGCGGCACACACATTTTTGGGTCACTAGGTCAAAGGTCAAGGCCACTGTGACCTCTAAAAAAATCTGACAAGCTTTCATTTATTAAAAAATGCACCCGCAGCCGAGCGACAGAGAGTGTTAATTCCGGTTGTATGTGGATCTCGTTCTAAAGAATATCTGTACATTTTAATCAACATAAACTTTAACAATCATGCTCAAGGTACAATTTGTACTTTGGCAAAACTCGTTTCTCACCAACCATGCGCACATTAATTAGTTTATCACCCATGTGCACAATCTTGAAATCTGGGTGGCCAACATATACATAACAATGCTCATCGTTTGAATCTCATTCTACAGTGTATGTCTTTCTTTTGAAAAGAAAAGTCGAAAACGTTCGATCTCAAGATGCATAAAAGAATGCATATACAACGGAAGTCAATATAAACAGCAACATGGAACTTAAAAAGAGTTTGTGTTTGCTTTTAAACGTGATTGTTTTCACATGTGCAAAAGAGCATTGGATACGATTATGAAGAACGGTTGTTAGAACGAGTCCTTAGAAACGAACTTGCTCTAGAAACCACTCTTAGTGAAAACATGAAAACAAACGCCAAAGTAATAGACGCGTTAAAACAGATAGAGGATGGAAAAGCAAAATTGGAGTCTTCGTTGGCATTTATGGAGAAGAAACTCATCGAAAACATAGAGTGATTGTATTAATGATGCATCAAATTAAATGAATGAATCATAAGCTTCAAATGTTGAGGCAATCATCGAAACATCATCTTCGATAAAATAAATTGTATCCGTGATCGTACAGCAACTCGTAAACAAAGTCCTCATTCTCAAAGGTTGGTACACAAATTTTGTTTATTCTATGCACTTGAAAGGTGGTTTTCAATTTTTAATGTAATGCGTTATTTTTTCATGCGCCCAATATAAAGTCGAATGTCTCAAAATATATGAGTGCATAAATTTGACAAAGAGAATGTTTCTTTTTTGTTTGGTTTTAACATGTATTTAATGTAATGTGTGTTTACATACATTTGTTTTACTCTTATGAATGAAATGGTCACGTGTACAAATATTATTTGCTATGAATTCGAGGTAAATAATGATTTAAAACAAAAATATGACCTCTATTTATTGCTCCCGATATATTATCAGATTTTATTTCACGAGTCGTTTTAGGAAACAATCTTTTCAAGAGTGTGGTGAAAATGTATCATTTTTCTACAATTAGACTAGAATGAATAGATCTATTCGATCATTTACTGAATGCTTAAGTATATAAATGAATACATAAAAATACTCGAGAGACGGTAAAAAGTAAAGCGTTTCTGTATAATGACGTCATCAAAACGAGATCATAAATAAGTGAAACAATTTATTTTTTCCATAAATTTTTATAGTCGGAAAAAGTCAAAGATCTTAGTGTCGTCGTTGTAGCTAAATTATAGTTTTATTAACTGTGTCCATTATTTTTCTAAAGCATATATTCACGAATATTTCCCACGCATTTACACATGTTAATAGGAGTAATTAACACTGCAAGAGGGACGTTGTTTATGAAAAATTATTGCGATCAACACATCACGGTGCTAATGTTATTCGAGAAATTGAGCACAAAATTAAAATGAATGCAAATTTAAAGTGACGAAAACTGATGTAAATGTTCACACTTTTACGTGTTGATATGGGACAAGATCTCACATCAAGCATATATATATCATATCTGCATACGCTACTGTATTGAATAGCGCGACTTTTGAAGGAACTTAAAGAACTTTCTCAGTGTTTGCTTAACTTTAGAAAAAACCGCTTTCACATTGGTCCATTCACACTGACCCATATTATAAACAAACGGTTGCGTCTATCAAATAATATTACACCTCAGAGATATTGGTCCTTCTATATCGTGATGACCGGTTTCAGTGTGTAAAATGCGATAGAGAAACCTAAGAGTATATGGACCGGTCATTACTTTTTGTATATGGACCGTTCGGGGTTACACACCACTGCGTTGAAGCGTTTTATTGAACAGCATTGACACTATTTCAGCTTTAAAAAGAGTAAAAAGCAACAACTTAATTTAAAATAAACGACACGGTTACCTCAATGCCAACGTTAATCCAATGTTTATAACAAAAAAGCCGAAACGATATTCACTTCCATTTTCTATTCTTCCATCCCTTTATCGAAACTTATTTTAAAGCACACTATTTTATTGTATTCCAATCGAAGTTTACATTATGTATGATAAACACATAATCCGAAATTGGTTTTGCATTCGTTCGATGAAACAAATAACAAACTGTTAAAAAACACGTCCGACATGTCCTTAACATCCAGAGAATTTATATATGCTATATCCAACTGGAATGTTTTGCCAGAGAAACTACGTCATACGATATACGTCATCGCTTGCGCATCCAGTTGCATGAAAAATATAAGTACGGTAAGCCGGTACAACACTGTACAATGATACAGGGGGACACTCCTTGGTGAAATATAAGAAATAGTAAACTCCACTTTAGTCCCAATGGCATTATATAGTGACCAGCCAGGCAGCCAAAAACTGTATATGGACGTAATTGTATGAACTTATGCATACTTGATCTTGTGCGAAAAAACTTTGGTATATATTTATCTCGTAAATCTTTATATAAATCGCATTGGATAATCAAATGATATTCATCTTCAAGTTTATCACAAAAGGAGCATGTTCTATTTTCAACTGGTGTAACTACTGGTTTACTTCATCGGCCTGATTTAATATGTAATCTATGTGATGTAATGTCCCTCCTTAAATTTTATCAATATGTCATTGTAACATTTCCGTATATGTGCAAAACATTAAATATACGCTCTCTTAGCATGATTAATGTTGATTTATTTGAATTGCATCATTAACAAATATATCGTACTAGAACTTCTTAATTATTCTCTGCATATGATAAGCACATTTATTAAGAACGGTAAAAATGCAAATATTAAGTCTCCTAATATTAAGTCGATTTTGACAATTGCGTTGATATGTTATTTATTTGGTGGTTACTAAGCAATACCTGTTTAATTTCACCATTACTATTACATATTGCATCGTATTTACTAAGAGCAAAAATAGTTTTTAGTGGAAAGATTTAAATGTAGCATTTGGGAGCTATGACACAATTATTGATACAATACCCATTACAAAAATCATATCTACATATATGTTGTATGTGAAAAATGTGATATCTTTATTTCAGATGAGATACAAACAATTTTAAAAGCTTCTTCTATACACGCATAACGTCCAGAGCAGAGTCATCACAAAACCAGAACATACTCTTCCCGTTAGTGGAAGTCAAGAAAGGTCAAGGTCATGATCCTGCAACTGGAAAGTTCACTGCCTCCGTTCCAGGAATGTATCTGTTTTCTGTTCAGTATTGCGGAACGACTGACAAATATGCATTTTTCAAAATTGTGCAAATTTTAATAGTCAAACTAGGAGCAGTTCACAGTGACGGAACTGGGTATACTGCATGCGTAACTATGCAGGTAACATCTCACGTTTCAATGGGTGACACGATTTGGTTGCGAACGACTCATTCGGATATAGATACACTTCTGCTTTGCGGAACATTAATAGAGCTTGAATTTATGTTAGCCATAACATGGGTTATAAATACCAAATAGGTTTATCAATTGGTCCCTTAGTCCATAAGTTCATACCTTACAGTAAAGATGATGATGCATTACTTAATAGTATACAGACAGGGATAGTCATGTGTTCACACTACAAACATAAGTTGCCATGTCTGGAAGTGTGCTACATTTTTAAGCTCGTTATCATGCGATACATTAGTATGATTCATTTTCTTGCACTTTTATTCAGGTGTAGCACATGCATGCTGGGCTTTGAAATAATTCATGCGGGAGACATTGCGATGGGCATTTGTAAAAGTCAATTCATAGGAATTAAACTAATCATTCACCACAACTACGTATTGGTTATACCGATCGCTTTGTTAATATTTTTGAATACAAATAATGTAAATATCTTTAAATTTGTCTGAAACTTATTTAATAATTATCTTTTTATGTATGTGTGCGTCAACGCAATCTACACGCTTTTTGGCAAACGCGTTGATTTCATGTAATATAATTACGCAAGTACTCTATGTCTTAGTCAATTGACTGTTATAAATTGTCACTAAAGAAATATAAAATCCGGAATGCACGAGAACGGTGTAAGACCGTGCAGTATATTCGCTCATTATGTAAAAATGAGTTCTTGTCCGTGCGTGTGCGTCAAGTTCATAGTTCGCCAGTATATTTAACAACATAATGTTTCATGTTGTGTCATTTTATTAATGCCTCAATCCTATATACAATTGTTATTTTGTCATCGTCAATTTATGTTGTGGCCTTAAGATAATTGTATATACCTGAAAATCATTTATGCATAATTTATTGAAGTTCATAAATGTGTCTGAACAAAAAAAAGTAGTACCCCGCTATAAAGTATTTGGGTTTATACTGGATTCACCCTAGAATTATTGTAAAATAGTGAAACAATATACTTGGCGGAATTTATTAGTTAGTTTTGTAAAGTACTTGTTCGATTAATGACGTATGTTGAACAAACATTCTTGCTGCATTAAGAAGTTAGTTACGAGGTAATACAAAAACGCGAAGTACTTCTACATTATAGTCCTGTGAATACTTTAAAAAATGCTGCCTATCTTTCAAGTTATTAGTAAATTAACGTGATACATATGAATATAGAATTTATTTACACAATAAATTTACACCTCTGAGAACACCAGGTCCAAGTTTGTTTTGTGTTTGTTTAACATTGTTTAAAGATCATATACTACTTTCAACTAAATTAGTATATTGACCACAGTTGTCAAATAACTCATCCGATTTATAGAATTCCTTTTAAACTATTAGGCCCAAAGTTTTACTATTTTATAAGTAACATCTTAAAGTTGACCCGAATCAAATCGTGTCCATGCAGTCAAAACTGGCCCCACCCCAGGTCATATATTTATGTTTACAACTTGCTTCATATTACCATGGCTTATTCATTTCTACTGGAATATTCTGGATGTTTACTTTCAACTTTTAGCAAGCTTAATGAAGTGATTAAAGAACAATTGCGTTCCGTATAATTGGACGGTTTTATATTGTTATTGAATAGATTATATAAAAGTCGATTTCAATAGATCTAATGGACCATTTAAATATTTAAATCAGCTTTATTCCCGGGTATATAAATATTTGACACCAGATTAATAGTTTAGTCGAGGCGAATTCATAGTTTTGCACGCAAAAACGGCAGGCACTTTGTTAAAATTCCAAAATATCACTTCTATGTTCATTTTTGCACATCACTTATTTATGCGGAAGTAAGTAATTTAATTCCATTTAGCGGTCCATCTAATGCAATATATAACATAAACCCGATGTTACAGATCTGCTATCCGCAAGTGAATATATACAAATGACACCATAGAAATTACCAATGCTACGCTACTAGTCGTTCTAGCAGAATATCGAATTTTCGTGCTTGCCTAGAATTTCATTGGCTGTCGTGTTAGTCAAATTGTTGGTGTACATTAGACATATTATCAGATGGTGTTTTATTTTATTTGTTTCGGACCAAACATAATGTATATGACATTATTCGTGTCCGCATCTGTATAAGCTGTGCAAAAGGTATATAAACCGGATATTTAGGAAGATTTTCAATGTCCTTGCCTTACTTGTGTGCATTGTAACGTAAACGATAGGAATTTGCCTCGAATGATATACTAAACTACGCATATGTTGTTAAATATATCG
This sequence comes from Dreissena polymorpha, assembly GCF_020536995.1. Lineage (NCBI taxonomy): Eukaryota > Metazoa > Mollusca > Bivalvia > Myida > Dreissenidae > Dreissena > Dreissena polymorpha. Next base: position 19,531,099 of record NC_068360.1, read on the forward strand.
TTATAACCGGGAATAGTGCTCAAAATCGAGTTAATAATAAGATAATTACGTGGATTTAAATTTTCTTAGCAGAGGCAATTTTGACAATTTTCGTCTTTGCGGCCGAGCCAAAAAGACGTCATGGATCAAGTGGTATATGGAAGAATATATGCCTACTTGACTCTGAGTTTACTGCGCTTCATTTTCTTCCTAGGAAACATTTAAGAAATTGTTATTAGCATTAAATTCTGATAAAAAATGGTTTATCTAATAAATGTTCGTAGTTAAATTGTGATGAAAAACGATATATATAATAAATGTTCGTACGGAATGATTCTTTAATGACCCTTTATCAAACGTGTTCGCATCATTCCATTTCGGGCCGCTGAATATGTAGTTAAGCAAAGCTAAAATAGAATTTAAAAGTGTAACTTTAATTTACTTTCAAAATGCAAGGCTCACTTGTTCAATAGTTGGTATTTAACATTACATAGAGCCTTAAGTTATGAATAATATACCATATTATGTAATAAACGTGAAATATCGAATACATTTTATAACATTGATAAGTGTTTAGATTGAAATATTTTAAATCAAAGATAATATATTAATTATGAGGCACATAGAACGATAACTTCGAGATATACGATGATTTATGCATAGTTATATGTCGTCCGAATAGCGAAAACGATGCGCGCGGGTTTCGGCTCTGCACTGAAGTGCGACGGTCTATAAGAAATTATATTGTTTCACCCTGTATACCTGTTTATTGTGTGCATTAACTTTAACACTAGTTTTTATCCATATAAAGATAAATAATAATTGGGAATTATAAACTGTTTTTTGTTTTAAAAGATTTATTTTTAAGAATCAATATTAAAAATGGTTGATCGCGATAAGATAAGAGAAAGGCACATTCAACACCAATTGGCACCAATTAAAAAAGCAACAATTAGCAATCAGCTGTGTAACACACAAAGTTAGTTATTACATCATTGCTTAAGATTGCAGAGTTAGAGTAATTCCCAGTATTCCTGAAAATGACTGTTACCTTGAATAATTTATTGTTGCAAAAATGTAATATTAGTAAATTGTACACCTAGCAATTTTGAGCAAACTTTAAATACACTGATATACAAGCAGTATAGCACATGATTGTGGGCGCACCAAGGCATTACACATTGATCAGACTTAAATAATTAATTTCAAAATGTATTATGTACAAATGCATATACGGACAAGTGAAAAAAGCAACGCACAAGTCATTTGTTTTATTAAGTTGTCCGTTGGCAACACCGATTTTTTCAGATTTGCCACCCTTGATCGTGACTATGTGCTTGTCTTATATAAATATATGATACTCTAGTTGCACCAGTAAGAGATGACTGTAATCAGTACGAGGATTTTTGGTGGCAACTGACCATTCAATTAAAATGTGTGCAAACCATGTATTTGCAGTGGCAACAGGGCATTAATCATAACAAAATGTTTATAAACAACATAATTATCTTGTAAAACTGTTCATTTTAAAACACATCAACGAAAAGGACTTATAGTTGGCTCATCTATGAGGGAGAATTTTATATTAAAGCTTGTTTGGTGTGTCTGTTTTAAAACAAGCAAACGCTTTGATATATCTCAATTTAAAAATCAACGGAGATTTACAGTAAAATCATCAAGTTTACAAACTCCCAGAAAACAAGAAAATAAGATAATTTATAACTCCAGATTCGAAAACATCTTCAAAACTTTTTTTTATGTTATGGTCTATTACATTTTTCTTTCATTCTGATAAGGCGAATAAAAATGACATGTGTGGAGATAATTCACGTTCAACATCAAAAAGAAAGTTCATTTTTAGATAAGTAATGCTTGACATGGTTCACGTCCATGATAAATATAAAACATATTCCTTTGATGTTACCTTGCTCTACATATACATGTGATGAACACAACTTTTTGCGATTTTTCATTGATTTAAACTCTCTGGTTTGGATGCCGAAAATCAGGATCATGGTGTTATATTTTGTGTAATTTACCCAGACATACAAGGCTTGTACCCACCATGAAGCTACAAAAGATTGCCTGTGCCTCATACTGCATTACTGATTGTTACCACGTGTGCAGTAGAGCCCACTTAATCTAAAAACATCGATTATTAAAGTTAAACGCTCTTTCGTAACGTCGCGGCCTTATAGTGAGTTGTATATCTTGCAACTTACTTTTGCAATTTAATATACGTTCTTGTTTTAGTCAAAAACTTGAAATACTAGATAAAGCATATTTCAATGGCATATGTCATTCGTATTGTTATAAAAGAAAAACAACTATATAATATATAAATCTGGACGTTGTAGATTCAGAAATGTATGTATTTTCTAATAAAGTTTATATTAACAAAAATAATTTTAACAGGCATCCTTAATTGATAAAAGGGCATAACGTATGTATTTTTTAGGTAAGGCAATACAAATTGCACATGCCCAGCTACATACTGACAGACAGAAAAACAGACTGACAGACAGACAGACATACAGACAGACGGGAAGGCGTAAATGATGATTCAATAACACACCCTCTTAGGACAGACAGACAGACAGACAGACGGAGACGGACGGACGCACGGACAGACAGACAGACAGACGGGAAGGCGTAAATGATGATTCAATAACACACCCTTTTAGGGGTTTTAATAACGTAAATGATTGTCGTGTACACACTTATTTTTATTTGATGTGAATTCTTACAAAGCACTGTTCGCCTGATAGTTGCAATACTCATTCTACTGGTATGGTAGCTTAATAGTTGTTTTGGAGACAGGCAGTACAGGTGAACAAAGGTATGTGTTATGACCCTGCGACTGGAAAGTTCTACATTAAAAGTCTATGAATGCCCTGTTCTTTTTTGTGCAGCATATATGAAAGTGCTTATCTTAAAACTGTGCACCAAGACCCAAACTAAACAAAGGTCAACCTTTTTTAAAGATATAGTCCATGTATAGATATGCCGGCGACAACGCACACAGTTATTGGAAACCAAATCTGGGTTCATGCCGCAGCATCGGGTCGGTCGTATTTCAATGTCTACATATGTTCTTCTTTTTCGGGTGAATTGATCGATATTAAGCGACAACGTACTGGGAGGTGATTGAAGTAGGCGTGTTGCAATTATGCCATCTTCAGCTAAAACCTATCAAAGTATCTAATTAGCAACACATTGATACATGCAACGTGTTATCTATTTTTCAAAATCAAAAGAAGATGGTAACACTCTGAATATGGTCTTACTTTTTACAAATTTATATAATATAATTACCGTCATTATTCGAATTACCCGAACGTTCAATATTATACCGTATTTGAAGGGCACTCGTCCAAAATATATATAACAGAAGGTTTGAGTTAATCCGAAGATTTCCAAGTCTACACCGAAAGTTTCTTTAAGAAAAAATCATAAACTCGACATTGCAAGTGTATTTTTGCGGTTCTGAGTTAACGAGTAAACGATAATATAAAACACTTTCTTAATAATCATTCAGAACTTATTTCTAAACACAAATGACATTTACAACTAATTTCTCACAACGTCATTTAATTACGTGAGCGCTAGCTAGCAGAGAATGTATACATTCTACTAAAACGAGTACAACACCATTTTTGACTTTGACAATTGTTTTAATATCGGTGAAAAATCAGAAAAATAATAAAGCGTGTGTAAAATGATTTTTCACGCACAACTCTTACTACAAACACATGAGATAGAGAATGCAACCACCACTGCCTTCATCAATATTTAAGTCAAGTAATTGATCTTACACCCTTTACAAGCAATAAATCTTACCTAACGATGAGAAATATATGATACAACCACCATCAGCATTATTATTTGGTCAATTATATTATAGCATACACTTCTCATAGACAATAACTATACCCTAGCGATGAATAATATTAGATTAAGCCAACAAAAGGAAAAAATACATTAGTAAAACAATTGGCCTTACACTACCAGCAGTGTCATAATTTATTGTTGGTCCTAAACGTCGCACGGGAAATTAGTCTTACCAAACTACGAGCAATGTAAGACAACCGCCAACAACATTATATTTAGTGAATATGTTTGCCTAACTCTTACCAATATATGACTTATAAAATATACCACTGCAACCAACGTCTTTATTTTAGTCGATAAGCTGGTCTTACACTTTTGTTGGACAAGTATTGAACAATTGCCATTAAAAATATAAAACATCAGCACCATCAACATCTTTATTTGCGTTAATATATGGCCTTACATTTTCACAAGCGATTATTTTACCCTAACCGTGAGAAAGAAACCACCACCAGCATCAACATTTTACCCAATAAGTCGGTCTTTTAATACACTTTTAACCTGATTTACTCTAACTTAACCATTATAAATATAATACACCACCGCCACAATCATCATTATGTCCATCAAAATAAATAGGTTTCACACTTCTCACGGAAACTTATTGTCCTTAGACATAGGACAATCAACTCACCACCGCCACAAGGATCATTACATTTGTCAAATAAGTAGGTCTTAAACACCTCAGTGATATTTATTATTTTACAATTATGTAACACAGGCCAGGAAAGAATAATAAGGCATCACAACTTACAACACTTTATTTTTGTCAATAAGCTGGTCTTACATTTTCACTTCAAACGGGCAATTATTTTACCATTGACATGAGAAGCATAAGACAACACAGCCGCCAACATCATTAGTTAAGTTAATAAGTTGGCCTTAAACTTGTCATGGGTAAAGTATTGTAAACCAGCCATGAGAAGACGTAACAACCAACAACATCTTTATTTTTGTCAATTTGCTGGTCTTACAGTTTTAATTGGCACTTGCTTTTCTTCTTAACACAAAAGGTATGTTTTTAACAGTCATCAACATCTTAGTCACATTAAATAAAAAAATCACAACCACTATCTACTTCAAATATTACAAAAATGTCTGAAACTTATCACGGGCACATTTTTTAACACAGCCATGAGGCAAAAAAGACACCACCAGAAACAACATTTTAGTAAAACGTTGATCTTATAAACGACAGTAGTTAGACGAAATCGTTAATTATACATTAATTATTATATATCCACGGTAAAACGTACTCAAGTAATGATGTGTGTATGGAGGATATTATACACCATTTATTTTTCGTACTTGTGAATGAAATTCCACTTCATCTCGACAAGTTGTTTTAACGCAGCTGTAAACAAAAGAAACAGTTTTTTGGAAGACTTAACGAAAGCAGTTTAGTTAAAAAAGACATTTCATATGGTCCGTACAATGTAGCAAATTCATTTCCACAAGAGAAAGTCGATAAACTGACCATAGATGGATCCTCTTGCTAATGTTTCCATGTATATGTAATAGAACGGGTTCCAAAGTCTTACACTTAACGATACGTTTAAGATATTTTACTCTGAAGAATTAAAACCAGCCTTACTACATTCCCTTCCCCATAAACATACAAATTAATAAATATAATGAATGTATTAAAAATCATTCTGAAAAACACTGTTGAGATGTTTTGCTATTAGAACATAATTAAACACTCAAAATAAAAAGTTCAGAGTCAATATGACACTTTGACTAAATTTTCTCACATCACAAGTGTTTCAGTGGAACGATCACTGAACATCCGCCTAATTTTTTGAAAATCGCCCTTTTTCGCATAGCTTTAAGTGGTGGAGCACCCCTCTGTCGTCCTTGTCCAGTGAGTTTTTGCATGTTTGTCTTTCAAAATAGAACCGAACATTTCTTGTAAGTCGTGAAAATTAATCACGTTTCTGTCCATGGGTCTATTGTTTGAGTCTGAATGGTCTACGAAATCCCTACCTCTTCTAGCTTCATGTTTAAACCTCCTATTTAAGATTTAATCTGCCCTAGTCTCAAAGGGATCAGTGTTATTTGTATATTGGGCGCAGCTATATAAAAGCTCATATCATTAATTTGCTGCCCAAATGCTTCGAAACTAGGAGAATGACCTGGCTGGCCCTTTTTGATACCCCTTAGCTCTCCCCTATGTTCATGATAACTTGGTGGAGTGGTCCTGTTTTCCCGCTCTAATTTTGGCATATGTGAAGCCATTGTTTTCTTGTTTTTAGCATTGTTTCAGTGTAACCAGCAACATAGCTAGTTGTTGAAAACATATTCAATAAACTTCCTATTCCCTAATTAAAAGATGTAAGTTATGTCTGATTATCAACTTATTCTCGCGAATTTTCCTCAGAACGCGCAATTCTGATTACAACATTTTTCTCAAGTGACAATTACATGTGCAATAATCTGTAACTTTCATATACAGTATTTCATAATCAAATGCAGCTAGAAAACGACAGATTTCAATTCAAGTACTTCAACCCAATGTTACACCCCATGTTAAAAACGATATGAATGTCTCGTAGATATAATACCCAACTAGTTATCACACACAAAGAAAACACACAATAAGTCAAATTCTCAATACTCAGATTTTGCTCAATATCAAACTGAAATAACCCTTAATCAATGTATCAATTAACCATTAGTATCAATACCAAACACTTAAATCTCAAGCTCAATAAACTTCAGATCTCCATATCTCAATCAACTTCAAATCTCACTACCTCAATAAACTTCAATTCTCAATATCTCAATCAACTTTAAATCTCAATATCACAATTATCTTCAAATCTCAATACCTCAATCAACTTCAAAGCTCAACCACAACTGATAATAACTCTATCACAGAAGAAATACTAAACATTTATATCAACTTATCCTTATTATAATTCTCAAATACACATGTTATCTGAAACTACAATTTCCACGCACAATCACTCTGATTTCAACCGATATCCAATTAAGTCAATATATTTCAGGTAATATGCCATATCCTCTAAAAAGGAACTTAAATATCACTCTTAAATCACCTGAACAACATATCCGTAATCGCAATATCACAATTATTTTTATTCTAAAGCACCTTCAATCAACTATTAATCTAAACCTTATAAGACAATATCAACTATTAATCTCAATCAATCTAATCAACTTGATAGTTGTATCTTCTAAAAAGACGCATAAAAAACTCCTATTGTTTCCCTTAGAAGAGATTTCTATAATTTCCCTTACAAAAAACGACTCCCCTGTTATTTCCCCTAGACTCCCCGGCATCTCCACAAATGTAAAAGTAAGATTAACTTATGTTACCCTTTAAAAAGACGCCCAACGTCGGGCGCCAACGTAATACAACAGGTTTCTAAATCTTATATCAAACGAGGCGTTTAAGGGGTTTAACTCTATTGAAGAAAAAGTAACTAACAAATTAACTGCTATCTATTTTGTTTTAACCCTAAATTGTTATGAACATGTTATTAACATACCGGACACTGTCCTAATTCAGTATTACACCAAGGAGCTTGACTACAAACCCGTCTTAGTACAAATAGCAAATACAACAATTATACCACAGACATATACAAAATATACAAATAAAGACTTAATATTCATGCTTAATATTTTATTTTGGAGTGGAACAAACTTTGCTTTATCGAATAGTTATAAAAACTTTAATTTACTTTTATGATTGATGTAATATGTAAACATTGTGTTGTAATCTTAATTATTCAATTTAATATTATTTGCATTACCTAATAAACATGATACCAAATCGATAACAGCGAAGGTTAGTTCCTCTAATGTTTTTAAACCTTTGAAACCCAACCATTTTGCGTTTCATATATTTATAAATGTGTGCTGTAATGTCATAGTGTTTGTATTGAAGTGATATTATGCAAATGCGCTTGAAAGTGAAGGCAATCTAATATTATTACATATAGTTTAAAAATTGTCTTTCTGATAGAAAATACGGTATTGCATTATGTAATGATATACGGCTGTAGCCATAGTAACTCGGTATGGAAAAGACTCATCAGCAATCAGACACAATCATTATACTGTTCATTGGATGATTCCAAATTTTCATTTTATAATCGCCAGACACTTTTAAGTAACCACCAACCGGTTCATGACGAACATCAAAGCTTGGACATTAAGCAAATAGCAATCGTATACCAGAAAACAAACGGACGCACTAACCTTCCATACAATACATTCTTACACACTACTTTTAACACCAGTGAACATGGTGAATATCTGATAATGTCCCTCATGTTTCGAACGCAAACGAATCGTAACATCTTCAAAGCATGTTGCACTCGGTAATGCTTTCATACCAATAAAATAAGTGTTTGTATAGGGATCTGGTAAATGCCATATTAAAGCACTTCTTAACATTTATTCGTAAACAAGTTATTACATGGTTCCGGTCAGTTGATGCAGTTGCAGTTACCTCAGTACATACTTATTGGAAATTCAATTTGTAGCTATTACCTTAAACATGTGGAATAAGAAGTTTCGATTCAGTTCGCAATAGTTCTTTAGAGGAATCATACGCAAAAGTGAGTGTTTCTGTAATTTCTGAATACTACTTTGCTTATGTTTGCAAAAGGAAACAATGAACCTTCTGTTGTTGTTACTGAATGTAATAGTCGCCGCGAGTGCACGAGAGCCTCTGAGCCCGACATGCATGTTATACGAATACGAGTAACGCCTGCTCGAGAGGGTCCTTAGAAACGAAATCGGTCTGGAAAACACGTTGAAAGACATCGTTAAAACGCATGCTAAAGTTGAAGATGCACTGCAACAGTAAGAAGATGGTAAAGTGCTAATCAAGTCCACGTTGGAAGCCATTAAAGAGAAACAATATACAATAGATTTGACACTGTTCGAGTTTATGGAAAATATCACGCGCATCATTAATTCAACGTTGACCACCTCTGTTAATTATTGGGAGAGTAAACATGAAGCTATGGCATTAAAATCAAGCACCCTAGTCTCGGATGCTATTATAGAATTGACGAAAACGTATCAGCGACGGTCCAAAGGGTTTCAAATCTACAAGAGAAACTAAAGGGTGGTTATATATTAAATGCATGTATTGCAAGCGTGTTAATAACATGGTAAAATAGTGTTAACAGGATGGTAAATTACATTACTTTAAGACACCCAGACAACCTGGGTAAATTTAAATGTTTATGTATAAATACTATAAACGCATATCTAAAACATTATCCTTACATGAGTTAAAATATTAACATTCAATTTATTTCAGCTGAATCGATCATCCCTACAATTTACTTCTACGCCCGCTTAGCTTATAACGTGAACCCATATAGTCAGGATGTTGTCTTCCCGACAGTAACGGTCTGCGAAGGACAAGGTTATAGTCCTGGAACTGGACGGTTCACAGCGTGCGTCTCTGGAATGTATCTTTTAAGTGTGCAGTATTGTGTTCCAAGTAGCCAATATTGTTATCTCGAAATAGTGCAACAAGGAACAGAAAGAAATTCAACGATCAGTTTTCAGTGACAATACTGGGTATAGTTCATGCGTAACTATGCAGGCAGTAGCACATGTAGCCTCTGGAGACCAGATCTGGGTGCGAGCGACAATTTCTTGTTATTTGTATGCGGATTCATATAGATATACTACTTTTCTCGGAGCATTAATCCATGTTTAACAATGAAATAGTTTGTATTCGGTGAGCACCAAGATTGGTATTTACTATTTTCACTGATTACTCACTTGTCTTTTATTATTAAGTTGCATGCACTACAGTGGATCTGATGACGCATTAGTGAATAGATGTAGCTATTGTAGAAAGTGACATAAATACACTTATTTAACTAGTTTGAACGTGATTTATTTGGTACTTTGGGGGTATTTATATAGTTCCCGTATAAACAAGGAACATATGTTACTTTTACACACGTAAATATTCAGAAACATAACAAGTAGAACGGAATGTAAAATTCTAAATAAAATTGTCATTTATGTCAGTTCTTTTTTCGCATCATACGTATTTGGTATATAACGGATTATTTGTACATACTTGTATATTTTTCCAGACAAACATGTTATGAGAATTAGTTTTGGTTGTGTCAATGAGTCAAACAGATATATTCAGAAATATTGATATGATAAAACCTCAAAATAAATTTATCTTATTTTTTAAATAGTAATTGCATTCCATTTTATGGTATGTATAGTGATAAATTACAGATGCGATCAGCAACTTTTGATTTTATCGATTTTTGTGAATTATTATTTTTATTGTCATCTTCGTAATACACCTATCAATACAAGTTATGGAAAGTAACATACAAAGAAACAATATTGGTTGCGACGAATCGGAGAATTTTATATCACAGTCCAAAATGTCAATATAATATAATTGTTAAAATAAACTTAAATAAGTCAGTGGTGCGTATTAACTTTTGCAAACTGTAAACGAAATGCAACGTTAACATGCAAAAAGTAACACTTTCGTTTTGACAATTTGTGACAACTTTGCTGCTGATGATATAAAGATGGAGTTGCAGGCAGACGACAGTTTGTCATAATATTTAAACATCGTTGTTAAATACAACTCAAATTATTTAATTATTGTCCCTTGTTTTATTAAAAATTCATCTAAGACGGGCCGAAACTTTGCAATAACGCGGAATTCGATTGATGGTTATCGAAATTACGTTGCACAACTGCATTAAGTCAGTTAACAATATCATAATTCATTATCGAGCAAAGGAGCGAAAACCCTTTCGTCTATTTTCATTAAGGTGACCGTATCCGGCCACCATGTAATCTTTAGCCACGTAGCGATATCAGGAATATGTAGTTTCATTGACAGTTCTAGCAACCAAGCAGAAACGTAACATTAATGTCACGAAAAATGAAAAAAAACTCACGAATTTTGAATCACATGAACAAAAAGCATGCGGTCGCTTTTGCCCGCGCCCCCCCCTCCCCGTCCCTCACCTTCTGTAAAATGAAGAGAGCAATGAAGAGAGCAGAGGACGATTCGATCATAATGAAGTACAGAGACAGATTTATCTCGAAGTGATATATATATATATATATATATATATATATATATATATATATATATATATATATATATATATATATATATATATATATATATATATATATATATATATATATATATATATATATATATATATATATATATATATATATACTTTTGCTTAATTAGAGGTATATCCACGTTTGTAGATTCATGTTAACGTACCGTTGTAAGTTTTCAAGTGAGAAATGAAAAACAGAAACATATGGATAGAATGTAGGATAGACGGGGTATTTGCTAAATGGTATGGGGAAATGCTTAGGATTTCGATAAAATAACTTTTTGTTCTGGTGTGTTTGTTTAACATATAGTGATACGCAATTACATATTTGTGTGCCTTGGTATATTTAGGTGCCGTTTCAGTCCTCTGGTCGGATGGATCATCCCGGCAAACTTCTCGCAGTCTTTACCTCCACATATGTGTAAACGGTACACAGCACATTCACAAGTTAAATCCACCCAGATCTGCAATGATTTCTCGTTTGTTCAAGCTTCTTTTTTGGCACGTCCGTGACTTTTCTTTGTTATTGTATTATTTATAAATGTCTTTCAATATACAAATTAAGACTTTAAACCGTATAAAATAACCATTATATGTAAATCGATCATTTTCACGTAGTGTGTGATGGCAACAGGGATATGATTAACTATGCTCGGGACCAGTCATAATTCTGCGCGGAGGTTGTAATCAATGAGTTTGAAGAGCGAAATCAAAAGAGCTATAAAATGGAGAACATTTAAAAAATCGTTTTTAATGTATTTTCTTAATCATGCTGCATTCCATAAAGTTAGTTTGTAAAAATGGTGATCGTCTTAACTTGAATGGTTGTCAAATATCGCTAGTAAATTTCCCAATACACTAAATACCAATCATAAAGTGAAATAAGAGCGAACGTTGGACCTAAAGCGCTCGCCTAAGCTTAAGGTACACCAATTATCAAAAGACTTGACCTGGTGACCTATTTTGGACCCCACTAGACCCAGTTTTTATGACGCCCTTTATATTGTCAAGGTAAACAGTATGGGCCTGGTTTACAAGGATGTGGCTTCTGAAGAGTATATATGATTTTTAAGACCTATTGACTTTACTTTTTTACACAGGTAACTAAGATTCAAGTATCAAGATAAACAACGTTATGATCAAGTTTTATCAAGATTGAGCACTTATTGTGTCTAAAAAGGTTTCAAAAATTTGACCTAGGGACCTCGTTTTTTTATTATTGTGACCCAGATTCGAACATGTGACGGATATTTCAAAGATAAACACGATGCGTTTCATCAAACTGGAGTAATACGAGTAAATGTGGCTTCTATATTGGTAACAAAGGTTGTAATAATATTGAACCCCATGACCTAGTTGTTGGATACACGTGACCCAGATTCATACATTGCCCAGATATCGTCAAAACAATTTTTCTAATACAGCTTCATCAATATTTAGTCATAAATGTGGCGTCTAGAATTGTTATCAGGGTTATTTACGGTTTACCAGGTTATGTACTTTTCTTTCAAACGTTACGCAGATTTGCAATCGTCCTATATAATTCCGAGATGAATACCCTGCCTACAATTGGATAACAATGAAGTGATTAACGCCTCTAGCGTAGTAACGAGCTAAAATTTGATACCGCACGACGCACTACGCACGAAGATCGTAAAACAACAAACGACGACGTTCGCCGGATATAGTGTAGTCTACATGACAGCATCCACTTCCTTGCCAAGTATATTTATTTTAAAATACTCGTGCTTACTAACGATAATGGATTTTGTAAATAAAATAATTTAGTATTATTTTGTTCATGACACATGACAAGATTTAAACTGTGTTTCTTGTGTGTGTGTTTTTCGTACCCTTTCCTATGCCCTTCCTATTGTTAATCAAGTAGAAATTGTTTGATTAAGTAAACATATTCAATTTGTCTCAGCTGTCACCTCGTACCAGAAAATCAGTGTGACTTTGCATTGTATGTAATCTTCAGCTCAAGTGTGCAATAACAAACATTGGTGGTAGGACGTTTATTCACGTTGCTCACATATGAATGCCCGCTTCAGTATTTGCCTTTATCATATAATTCAGTATATATAACGTCATTCTTAAAACTGTGTGTTCCAATCAGATCTACCGGTATTACATGTATGTGATATGGGTATTAGTTGATGCACGAGATAAAATATATTGTAATTACTCATGTAATTGATTTCAGTCTTATTCCATGAATGAATAGGGAAATAATTTCTGTAAGAGTGTGTGAGACACAAAACTTTCATTTCTAAGGTCAAAATTGATTATGGTACTACATGTAACGTCCGACACATCTTCACTAAGAAGATTTCGTCTTTTTCGTCTTAATTGGCAAAATGTAATTTAAATACCATTTGTTAAACTGAAAATGGGAAGTTCCGAATTCCTTGATTTATAGAGAACGTAAAATAAATAGCAACCTAATTTCGTCAGCGTCCTCGAACGTTTAGAGTTAATAATTTAAGATTTTGGCATGGACGTTTCGCGTGATGAGGTTAGATTACGTTAGATTATTCTAGTCTCAATAAGGCCCCATTATAAAATTACGAACTTTCAAGCAAGTTTGTAGACATTCAGATTGTAAAATCATATTATCTTTTTCTAGATGGATATGTCCTCATCCAAATAATTGCAATTACAAGAGAATGTCAATCCATTTCTACGAAAATGCGACGCCTTTGAATGTTGTGCTTTGAAAGCCTTATTTTCACAAAAGGCCCATACAATAAATACCACATACCTTAAAGTTCACGTTTAAAGTTCCACGCCAAATAAAGACATCAAAATACTCACGAAACATATAGAATGTAAGATATAACCATACAAGTCATGTCTCATATTGTTAAATTGCTTTTATGCAAGAAGAGAATATAAACTCTCTACACATAGACAATCCCAGAAATCGATTACCCACGGATTACCGCCCCTGCCGCCGCCATCTTGGTACTGAAGAACAATGCATGGACCTATATGTTTGTATAGGTCGCTGAACAATAAAACGGAGTGACGCGAATTTATTAAATATATGTGAAGATTTAGATGGTTTCTGTTATCGATACAATAATTATATAACAGTTCGTATTTTTTTAAATAAATATTTTTATCAGGTCCATCTGCATTGTTTAAGAGTCCTTAAACCAGAAACGAAGATGTACGACTCTGATAAAAATCAGCATGAATTAGGCCTTTATTGTCATTTGACATGTTATTAGAGGGTGACTCATGGTATCTTATCTTAATAACAGCATCTAAACATGTGGAGTATCTTGTGTCACAGACATACCAATTAACACTTTTGATCCACCATTGGGACATCGTCTCTCACTGTGGGAATGCTTTCGTTCCTCAATCGCAGATGGTGTTTCTTTTACTATTAATTAATTTAATTTTATTGACAATCCGTAATTACCGAAGAAAAACATCACTGCGATCGTGTTTTAATAGTTTATTTTAAATCTTAACTATATCGTGAACATTTAAGAAAGAAATTAATACGTTGACGGAATTTAGCTAACATTATTGGGACTATTTAAGTTTACGTATGACTACATATGTGTCATGTTAAGCATTTTTATCGTAAATTTAAATTGTATTCAGAAATTAAGTAAAGCAAGCAAACAAGTAAATATTTAGAACAAGAAAAACACAGTTTGTTCAGGCTACAGACTTTGATTCTAACATTAGAATGGTATTTAAATGATAAAATAAAAATAAAGTTATAAGCAAAAGCAGATATTCACTTTTCACTAAAAAACATGCCATATTCTGACATCTTACACATTTTCGCTAATGAATATCCCCTGGACTAGTACATTCAAAATCACAAAAATATTTTCCGGCTAGAGATTTTTGTTTTAAAGCGATTTAATTTTTTCATATATATATTAATAAAAAACAACAAAGTTTTGGACTAAACCAAATACTTTTTAATAAGAAAAGTTTGCCACTACATGAAATCTTACAGAGTTTGGCTTATAAATATTTAAGGCGCAATTTTAGTTAAAATCACAAATTTTATTTCGGCTAGAGCTTTTACATTACCTTAAAAATGATACTTTAATAAGAAATATTATTAAAGAATTAATAAATCTTTAAAAAACATAAATATGTACTATTCAATAAAAAATGTTTGTCTCGGTATTGAATCATATACATTTTTTTAATGAGTATATCTGGAACTATATACCTTTTTTATAAAAATGTTCTAATCAAAGGCAGATATCTGATTTCCAAAGAAATTGTATATTTTGGTCATGAATCTTTAAAAAATTCGCTAATAAAAATCTCCGGAATTATTAACTTTAAAAATCACAAAGTTTACTTCAGACTTTATATGCTTAAATAACCTTTATAATTATCTTCGAATAATAAAATTCAATAAACAAATAATTGTGTTTTAAGCAAAAGGAATAACTGAAAGGATTTCTTAAAAAAAATACAGCAAATTCGACCTTAAACATTACGTGAAGAATTTGAGAGATTACATCGTTCTACATGTCACCCATGTAGAACGCTGTGATCTGTCAAATTCTTCAGTACCAAGATGGCGGCGGGGTCACGTGATAGCCAATATGGCGGCGGTCAATTTATCGATTCTGGGATTGTCAATAGGCTCTTCATATGGACCATGGCGGGATACACTATGATTTAGTGGAATGTGATATCGATCTGAATGGGTTTTCAGTACCAAGTTTGCTTACTTTCGCGAACTTCCCTACATGAATATGAGATTGTCGAATTGTATTGACATACTTGCTCATAATGTATATGAACATTGGAGGTTTTGAAGTCTTGCAGTCCATCCAGAGTTGCATTTACTTCAATGTGAAACCATTATACGATAATGCCAGAGCATGTAATAATTGGCTTAAGCAATCGAGGAATGCAGATTAAGAGCCGTAAATTCGATATTAATTAACACGACTTGTGTGGCGTTTCTAACGTGTAGATGAAATCTCTTGGAAACGGTACAAAATCGCACAAATTAGTCTATTTATTATGTGTATACTTAATAACTCGTATAGTAACCTTTAAATTTTTCTATATTTTTGCCTCTTAACATCAAGGTTTCGAAAACTACTTCAATTGTTTCTTAAGACAATATGTCTTATTTGTAACTTGAACTAAATTTACTATGATCGCTAATAGTGGTAATACAAATGCATCTGTCTGCCCTGTTTTGACGATGCTGCGAAGCAGCTCGTCTAAGTTATCATACCATGAACAAATTCTTCACAATGGCGACCTATGTAAAAGACCGAGCCAGTCCGATTGAGATAGCTCGATTTTTCTAATCGGCATACCTCGCTGATTATCATGATAAAGGTAAAGGAAGCTCAGCTATAAATAGGACAACATATTCTGGGAAAAAGATTTAATAATAGTTTGAAAACGTTAATTTTAATTAATTTAATTAATTTCAGTTATATTCAATCCATTATATGTTTATAGATCAATGAAACAACTGCATTTTCTGTATTGTATTTGGCATTTGTCGTGATTCAGTAAATAAATTGCGGATGAAAGCGTGTATAATTATTATAAACGTTTAACGCGATCATGAGTGTAAATAAAACGAATTATTTCGAACCTGCCATTTGTAAACGTTATAGCGAGTATGGTATATAAACAGGATAATAGCCGTACGACATCTGTGAAACTCGCTCCTATGCGTGCTTTCTCATTTTGCATATTAAATAAACTTTTCAAATAGAAATAACAGAGCCACATCAGTGCGCATACTATGTTTGATAATTCATTCGTTTGTTCGATATTGTTCGCTGTTTTAAACACATATTAGGTCATATCGCGGAGATTTAGTTAACCTTACCATGTGTTCATGGATGAACTCACGTATTCAAGTGCTCTTACGACTATGTGCTCATACCTACTTTCGGGAATCATCATGAAATTATTGCCGTACTTAACGAACAAACATGCCTAAGCTTATTAAATTAGGAAAAAAAACAACAATAATCAAAAGAGAAAAATTATATGTTCATGCACATGGGCATGTGAACTCACGTCCGTACACATAACATCATTAGCTTAGGAAAGGAAACAACGAAATATAAAGTTTGGTATGATATGCATGTGAAAATAAAGAGCATGGTGTAATTAAAGAACATGCCATGTTTTGAATATATCTGCTGAAACGTAATGTTATAACCCACAAACGTTTTACTGTAACAGAACGTTTTTTAAGATAAGTGGTACAGAAAATACACGTCAAATATCTTTTTAAAGATATTTCTTGTTATATTTGATATCGAGAATGTAAACCGCCTCCCAATTTCGCTGAATGGGTCAAGTTCCCCACGGGTACTACTTCCCCGTACCCCCAAATTTTTTTCGTACCCTAAATTTTTCGTACCTAATTTTTTTCGAACCCAATTTTTTTCGTTCCCACATTTTTTATCGTACCCAAATTTTTGTTCGTACCCAATTTTTTCCTTACCCAAATTTTTTTTCGTATACAAATGTTGTTTCGTACCCAATTTTTTTTTAAATAATTGTTGTACCCATCATTTTCGTACCCATTTTTTGTCCTACCCACAATTTTCGTACCCACATACACAATTGTGGTGATGTAGATAAACTTAAATTGATGCTTTTATATCCATCCTCTTCAAAAGCATTGTCACACCAGTACTGTCAGTACTTTGATTTATAGTTACATATGTGTGTGCTTTAGTAAATTAGAAAATAAAAAACATCTGCAAAATTCAAGATGGATTTTGTAAAAAACCTGACCGAATATCAAATTCTAATTGCAAAACATGAGAGATATCGCCATAGCGTGCTTCCTAATATTCTTACCAGCATGCGAACTCAAATTATTATATGTTATTTCGTCTGTATGTCTGTCT
Organism: Dreissena polymorpha; assembly: GCF_020536995.1. Classification (NCBI taxonomy): domain Eukaryota; kingdom Metazoa; phylum Mollusca; class Bivalvia; order Myida; family Dreissenidae; genus Dreissena; species Dreissena polymorpha. The sequence goes on from NC_068360.1 coordinate 19,548,983, forward strand.
ATTATTGTGTTATTGGTCGACATCAAAACCGATAATTATGACTATATTTATCATTTTAAATGTATTGTGCTCGTTCATACAGAATTTTATCTAACGTATCAAGCAACACAAACAACTTGAAACAAGTGTCAGTGTTCAACTTATCAAGCTCGTATTGCGCTTGTACATTATGCAATTTACAGATTTTAGCTTTTATGTTCTCAAATCGTTATATTTTGTACGTATGTGTTATAGAACTTATTTGAGTATTTATTTTCAGATACGTATTATGTATAATTTGGTTTGCGAAATAAATGTTTTTTAAGTGTTGCCAATTCTTGCACACTCTTACGTCGTCGTTCATTAAGATCGACATATTGTAAAATGTTCGTAACAATGTGTGAGAAGGTGTTCTTTTGATTTTAGATCAGTTACAAGTCCCAACAGTAACGTTGTATTACGTCCACAACAAAAGTTTATTCTCAGGTTGTTTTATTCCTATATTTTATCACCATGCATAAGAAATTTGCAAAGGCAATTGCGAGGTTCTCCTACACAACATATAAAATTGCTGAAAACGGATCAGACATGCATGCTGCAGAATATGTAACATTGGCACATGAACGCTCACTCTTGTCGCTGGAACGGGATAAATCTAACCGTAATATTGCACAGTGAGATATCTTGGGCCCGGTACTGAAAAACAAGTAACTGACTACTATGTGAAAAATGTTCAGTTGAAATACAGGGTTGGTCCTTCTAACCAAAAACATTACATCGATGTAAGTTATGTTTATATATTACACTTCGAGGTTCCCTGGACCAAGAACTGAAATTCAAATGACATAACTCTTCGTTAACATAATTGTCAGTACTGGAAATTGAAATACATGTTAGGCCTTTCACATCGAAAACATTATATCCAGGTAATCTTTCTTATTCTATTTTTTATATTTACTGTTATTTATGGCTATCTCAGTTAAGGTTACACAATTATGTAACTATGTTAAGTGATTTACATCTCGGTATTATATAAAATATTGTATTATGACATGGTATGAACTAGTCGGACGTGAATTTCAATCATAATTAAGTTGTACAAATGGTTCAAGTTTTTACTTGATTCTGCCAATGGTGTTCTGTAATGTACAGGCGGAATAAATATAATGTAAATGTGTTGTATTATTTGTGTCACTACATCAATAAATATTATCATGCAAATATCTTGAATAATGTATCATCACCTTTGGATAATCCGCTTGCCAAAAGATCATAACGTAAAATAAAATATAGGCTAGTTGTATGAAGTTTGTTTGGAAACATCATTTGCAAATAGAATAAAATGTATTTACACTTTTAATATTGCATTTCTTCACTGTCCTATTTCAGAATAACATTTAACTTTGTCCTGTAGAAACCCTTAATTCAGTTTTTCAGTGCAACTGAGTATCCATTAAAACAGCCAATCATTTATTTGAACCGCTGAACGTGTACTGTCCACACCCGACGATAAACTTGTATTTAAGTCAATTTAAATATTATATACATATATGGAAGCGGCAATTCCTCGGATGTATAGGGATTGAGGCAACATAAAAAGGCAAGAGACCAGATGCTTTAAATCAAATTTGAAAAAGCAGCACCTTCTATTAACCTTTATGCATCAGGTGTGTAAAGGTGTGTAATACTTTAAGTTACACGTATTGCTTTATTTGCGCTTATAAAGATGTATTTTTGAATTGATAATTGATGGATCATTCCGTTGTACTGATTTATTGTATTAATTGAAACAAGTTTACAAGTCCATGTTGAAATCTGTAAACAATTATCTTTGCAATCTGTCTCATGTCGCTTGTGTTATTGTCATTCAAAGATGTTAGAGCGAAATGTAACTTGGAAGTGGTAATAAAGTACAGAATTATGGTTTTGAAATAATATTTCTATTCCCGAACATTATTCTTTATAAGTAGAAGTGGCATCATATTTCGTCCGATTTTTTCGAGTCGTACATTTTGGATTTTGGGCAACTGATTTTTACCATCAACTTGTCCGTGGACAGCTATTTTTGTAACACAATACTACTTGTAAAAAATACCAAAAAAGACCAGTTCCAAGCTCACAAAACCCTCTGTTGACACGATTATAGAATTTACTTAATTTTACTTTTTCACGCAATTAAATGTTCTTTCTACGATACTAACATTGTTCGCGTACAAAAGGTTTGATTGCCACTTTTCAACATTCAAATGATAATTATGTTACGACTTTACAGCTAGAAGCTGCATCCAGTTGGACAGTCACTTCAAAGGCTGTTTTGAACTCCCAGATATCATTTCTAAAGCTTGGAGATTTTAGAGTCATGGGGTAAATGATGATTACATGGGCTCACTAATCTCCGTATAACATGTGTCAATAATTGTGTGTAAACGGAGTGGAAATTTGACTCCAAGGTTATAGGAATGGTTTGTTTAGATAAACTTGAGTATGAAAAGGAAATAAATAAAGCGATGTGGCCGAAAAATACTGCTACTTTGTATAATTCAATGGCGCTAAATTTGAATGGTCAGATTTTTTTCTGAGGATATATCGGTCGAGTTGCTTAATAGTTATGATCCGTTGAAAAAAATTGCCGCCAAGGGGCGTGTTTCAAGTTTTCGTACTGCGTCTTAAGTGAAACCTTGTCAGCGCTCTTAAAATGTATTTCCATTGAGCATGAGACTTTATCACAACATGTATCCTAATGGAATCTCAGCCGATTTCAAAAATGGTTCTGTGTAAAAAGCCAGTTTAGAAGCCACTTGTATAACAAAAAACATCAAAAACGTTTGTTGAAACATTTAAGACCATCGGGTCTAAGGCTAGCGACCTAGGGAGATTTGTCACCTTTCTTTAAAACCAGCAGATATCGAACTAAGAAAGTCAATGTAATGTTTATCAATTTTAAACAGCATTAGATAAATAGTAAACCCATTACCCGAAAGTGTTCACAGCAACTTGCTGAAATCTGTCTTTGTCGAGATGATATGTACTGATACACCGACATGTTTTGCAAGCCTTCAGGTGTCATTTCTATTATCATGAAAAGAAAATAAATTGTTCAAATTCATCATCCTCTGAATTTTATCTTTTATCTTGTTTTTTTCCGCAGTTTTAAAAGACGCTCGTTACGTTCGAACTATTCAATTCGTTATGATTGATCAATATAGCAAAAGTAAACATCTTGCTGGTGTTGACAAAATCTAATTGACATATTTAGTCCGTATGCGATTTGTGCACACGTATTATTAGTTCATTACTGCTATGAAAACATTTGTTCAATTGCATTTTATTTTTTACATTTCTTTTCGCTTACTTTAATACATATAGAACTAATTATTTTCGTGTGTAATGTCTAAGGCTCAAAATCTAATTTATTCGTTTCTTTAAATAAATATTTATATCAACTGATATACGTTGATGTTTTGTTTATTGTTTCAGTATCATAATTACACAGACAGTTATAAGAACGATATAGTCACCATGTGCTTGGAGAATATTTGTTAATTTAGGTCAGTGAAAAGTCCCTACAATCTACTTACTTGCACGCATTACGTCCAGGATGGTGTTATCATAAAACAGGGAGGTAGTCTTCCCTACAGTGAAGGTGAATGAAGGTCAATACTGATGCTGGAAAGTTCATGGCTTCAATCACTGGAATGTATCTGTTATCGGTTCAATTCTTATGCAATATAAGGGGAATGCTTATCTTATCGTAATATTGGAGGTACATCACTCAATAAAACTGTATGTAGACTATGTACTTGAAGTGGAAACAGCGCATGTATCGTACAAAATGTTAATAATAAACAATTAACTAGTAAATCTTTATATTCTTGACAGGGTTTTCCTAAAGAAACTGTAAATTGATATCGGGACCGTCCGAGTTGGGTTTTGGAGTTGTGTCTTTGATCCACGTCCTTACTATACAGAAGACCTTTATTATGCAACTAAAGGTAAATTTTAAAGTTTTTGTACACTATTTGTTTTATTGCAAAACAAAAATTAGAAGATGAACGCACGATAAACATCGTTTATTTGTACCGAAATAAATGCTTTAATTCTTAAATATTATTTTAATTAAATTCATACAGCAAGATATACAACATCCATCCGACAGTGTCTACACTTTTCTCCGATCGGACAAGGTTAACTTGAAATGTTAATGTTAAAGTTGCGATAATAACGGAATACAACTAAACAGGTCAACCATATTTATTGCCTTGTTAAAATATTAATTTTATACGTTATGTTTCCACAATAAAAAAACACATAACAATATTCTGACACCGAAGCTTTTACTTTTGCATATTATCAACGACTCGTTAAATTCTCAACGAATCGATTTTCGGGCCAGTTAAACAATATCTTCCGTCCACATTAGCCTAATTTTGGGACTTTCTCCACATTAAAATGCAGTACATTTATGACAAGTCGGTGGCTTTTTTAGTTATTATTTCGTATCGACATGCCATAATGACCTTAGGGAAATTCTGATTCTAAAATACACAAACGAACAAGAGTACAAGTTGGCTCATCAAATTATGATCTATGTGGGAGTGTGTGTTTTTTTATAAACATTGGTTGGTTAAGTGTAACTGTTTGCAGAGAAAGCCAACTCCGATCAACGTATCTTGATTGAAAAAGCAATGCAGATAAACAGTTTATTGATCAAGTTCACAAGCAAAGAATACACATAGGAAGCAGATAATATATCTCTTAAGATTCAAGAATAACTTCCAAACATCTAAGGAACAGTAAATTATTTTTTTCTTTCATTATGATATGGCGAATTAAAATGGCCGCTATGGAAATAGTTCACATATAACATGGTAAAGAGATTTCCATTCAAGATGAGAAGTATTTGACATGTTTCACGTCCATTTTTTGGCGAAATCATGTTGATATGACGTTACGTGATATGAAACCTTGCATAGCATATAAATGTGAGGTAAATAAAATATTGGTGATATTTCGCTGAATAACACTATCTTTTGTGGGTGCAAAAACAATGAATTAATTGCATTGTATTTTGTGTGTTTAAATGAGACATATTGGCTTGTACTCACCATGCAGATTCAGAAGAAGAGTATGTGGTTCTGGCTGCAAGTGATTGTCGCCACATGTGCAAGAGAGCCATCGAGCCCGATATGCTCGAGATATGACTACGAAGAGCGTTTATTAGAAAGAGTCCTTAGAAATGAGCTGGCTCTAGAAACCACTTTGAATGAAATACGGAAAACGAACTCCAAAGTTGTGGATGCGTTAAAACAGTTAGAAGATGGAAAAGCGAAAGTGGAGTCTTCGTTGGCAATTATGGAGAAGAAACAAATCGAAATGGAATCTAGACTGAGCGATTTTATTAACAACGCTTCTAACTATATGAACACGACTTTGGCTGCAAATGTGGGCGCGCTGGAAAAGAAACAAATCGAAATGTAATCTAGACTGAGAGATTTTATTACCAATGCCTCTAACAATATGAACTTGACGTTGGCTGCAAATGCGGGCGCAATGGTTTAAACTGCTTCAGACAGCACAGCTAATGCAACTATGACGGTGCAGCAACTCGTAAACTAAGTCCACATCCTCAAAGGTACGTATACCAATCAGGTTTATACCATATATGTTATGGGCGGGTTTAAATTGAAAATCCAAATGACAAATGGTCAAAGCGGGGTTATTTGTTCGTTGCTTTGGGTGTATAATCAAAGTTAATTTAAGACGTTGTTTCATAAAAAATCGCTTGTAGTTATATTCTTTCATCTACATTCAAAATTCAACTATTCACTGAATGCAAAAGTACGATACATTAATAAAATATGCAACATACGGTTAAACGTCATACATTTTTTTCACAATTTTGTTGATAAAAAAATATTAAAAATTTTCTGATGTTTTCACTCCAGTAAAAAATTAAGCTTATTATCAATGAAAATTAATTTTCTTTCACATATACAATTCTATATTTCACAAAAAATAAGCAAATGCAAATACTAAATCGCCACATACATCGATGGAGACAATAATTGACGACTGTTAAATTATTGAAATATTCTTATTAACTTGCTGAAAGATCGTATAATAGTCACATTCCCTAAGATAAACACTCGGACTCTAAAACTTAGACAACAATACATATATTTGATCATCTACGGATTCATGTCCTAATTGTTAAATTTTGAAATGCGTTTTATTCGAAAAATATTTCTTACCAAGTTACAATAGACACTCGTTCAACGTTGCGTTAGTGTTTATTATATACCGTGATAAACAAATCGCCACATAATATTGTAACGTCGTAATCTTATATGCATTGGTTTACTCAAACCGTGTTTCAAATATATTCATAGATGTGGCCGGGTAGAGATCCGAAGTCACAAAACCAACATGAACGGTCAGCTCACTATATGAATTGAGCTAGCAAGGCCCGGATGGCATTGCATTCGACATACTCTTCGTCGTGATACAATTAATATATTGTACACAAAATATATCGAAAAATGCAATTTTAAAAGGGACTCAAACTACAGAAAATATTTAACATATCACTTATTTATGAAATTAAACATGACCTCGTAGTAAGCAGTATAAAATCATATCAGAACACAGATAATAGACTACGTCTTGGAAGACAGCGATTTTTTTACGCGTGAATAGACCTTTCCAATGTTGTGCTAAATTTTAGACAAGCCGTTCTAACCTCGGAACAACAAATGCTAGCCCATATTATAGAGCAATCGTAGTTTCATTCAGATAATACCAATTAATATGCAATGTGATTTTGAAATGATTATATACGGGTTAGTCTTTTTTGCCAGTTTATTAGTGTTGCTTTTTTCAAAAAGCTAGTTAATAGCGGTATACTTGTATTCGATTCATATTAGAGGCATGTATCAAAACATTGTTTAATCAACGTTTATAATTTAGCTTGTAATTTGTTTTTCGGTATGTCATAGTAATTAAATTAATATATTTTTAAACACGATACAATTGGGCTGTTCAAATTAGTGCCTATCTTTAAGGTCAATGTGGCACTATACGTTTCAAAATGATTTAATTATCATATGACGACCACAAGACTCCTCCGTTTGCGTAATTAAAAGGGATTTATTGGGATTACGCCATTAAGAAAAACGGTAAAGTTATAAGGCATAATCAATATCTTTACTTTAAATATAAAAAAATATGCACACATATTTTAAATTCCATATAAGAGCAAATATGACTTCTTATAAAATATTATTGTTTAAATTTGTATTTGCATTACTTAATTTTGCGGTTAATACGCAATACTTAATTCTTTCCTCGTTTGTTATTACGTAATCATTTATTTTTAAGCGAAACAATTATTTTACTGGAAAAATCAAAATGTAACATGTGAGAGCTACCACAGATTTTTAAAAATCACCATAACAAATAATCATATGTACTTTTACATTGTTTGTGAAGACCATATTTTCTTATTATATTTTCTTTCAGATCAGTTAAAAATCCCTACAATTGATTTTCGCGCGCGCATTACGACCGATCTTGATCTACCAAATGGCCAGGATGTAGTCTTTCCGACGGTGGAGGTCAACGAAGGTCAAGGTTATAATCCTGCGGCTAGAAAGTTCACAGTTTCCATCTCTGGAATGTGACTGTTCAGTGTTCAGTATGGTGTTTACTACAAGAAAGATTCGGCCCTTGAACTCGTTCATCAAGGAAAGACAATACAGAGATCACATAACTTAGGAAGAAGTGAAGATTGGCCAAGTATGACTATGCAGGTATCAGCATCGGTTTCAATAGGAGACCAGGTCTGGGTGCGCACCACAGAATCAAGCACGTTGTTTTCAAGCTCGTACGCATATAAGTCATGTTCTGGCACGTTGATCGACGTATAACCACAATATTAAGAAATGCTGAACACTTCACTTAGTGAAGAAAAAGACACAAACTGTGTGCAGTCTTCCAATTACACTTTTCCATATTTGGACGCTATGCAATGTTGCAGCTTGATTTGGATTTATTCAATACAGTTTATCATAAATATCTAAATGACATATACAAATAGGGTTTTATTTTATAAAAATAAAATCAGTATTAATTGGTTTATAATGTATGTAATGCATTTATTCTCTTTCTCTGAAATGGAACTGCTATATATCGTTAAACATTTTTTCAATACTTTTTGGTTAACCGTTCGTCTCGCTGTTGTTATCTTAAACAGATGATACATAACCTATCAAAACTTAATCGCCAAGTATCAAATGGGCTCTAACTAAAAAGTGAATTGTTTCTGTGGTATATTGAAAAGACACTGTTTAATACAATATCATGTCTAAATGTGAACACCTGTTAGAAGTTTCATTTCATTATATTATCAAAGACCTTTTACTACGTTTCTTGTATATCGCCCGTCTTTCTAATGTTTATGCTCATATCAATATATCAATATCTATCTAGAGAGCATGTTTGTTATATCACTTCTGTATATATATAACTGGTTTGTTAATTAATCCGGATTGCGGCCCTTATGTCTATAGTTATTGCGGCCAAAATGTAATTGCCGAAGCGGGCATACTGTCTAAACAGTAACTGATCAGCAAGAATTGTTCATACGAAATGGTGATTTCTGGAACTATATTTAATGCAACCCGACATATTGGAGCCGTGTCCACGTCTCCAGTGTTCAATGCTCATACTCGCCTATAATTACATTTTACATACTGAAATTCATATTTTTGAAAAAGAACACAATTAGCTTCGAATTTGCAAATACAAAAATTACTCCTCAACTTGAACAGATTACATGACTTTATAGTTTTCATTTACAATATAAAAAAATCATGTTGGACACAAAATACTTTTCGCATTATCGTCTTGTATCTTTGAAGTTATTCATTTGTATTTGCTTATTTCGACAATACATGTAGATTTTAGATCGTTCATTCTAATTTGAAATAGCATTTCAGAACAAAAGTGATCCTTGCTGTCAGTGGAAGGTTAAAATGTCTTAATCAAATATGAAGCCGTTGCAGAAATGCAGCTAAATTCAGTTGATCGAAATTGGAAATTCTCATAACATAACGCAAACATGTATGACAATATATTTTAACAAAATACGACTTGCAAGATACATGATTGGTTTTCAATGTACTCTAGGATCTTTGCATTTTAACTCAGCATTTATGCTGCGTTTACATTATGTTCCCGGCAACCACGGCAGTCCCGTTTGTCCGAAACGAATCGCGCCATGTGGCTGTTGCAATTTTTGACCTTTAACAAACCATGCAATCTTGACGTCTTTATTTGTTTTGGCACCAATTTTGATTATCGAATGGACAGAGACGTGTAATGCGTGTAATAAGAAATGCGTTGGTAAATGCCGCGGGTCGTCATTAGCACAGTTGACATATAAGAAATTGTTTTGGTAAAATCATATTTAAGCGATATGTTTTTGTCAAAAACAGTCTATGTTTATTTGCAGCACGAAATTCTCAACGTTGTCTACCTTGTCAGCTGTCCCAAGTATCGGAAGTAGAAACACTTATTTTGACGTAGATTATCGCGTTTTCCTTTATAATATTTATCAAGCACTTAATTATTTGCTTGGTGTATCTTTGTTGGCATCTCCATTAATTTAAGGCAAGAGATATAATGCGCATATATGCCTATGTGTTTTGTCATTCTTATCTTGGCGTTAGTTGTTTTTTGTTTTTGACATGTTCGTATCGCTCTTATTTGCGAATAACCGAAATATATAAGAAATACATTATGATAAAAAATAGGGCATTCGGTTAAAATGTGTTTGAAATATTATTACAAAAAAACAACAAGTACTTTAAGATATTTTCTACATTACGAATTATCACGGAAATAATCTTACATAGTGCTGTTTGTTTACCAACTTTGAGTTTTTTTATTACGCTTATGCACGTTGTTTTCTCTTGAAACTGAATCAGAAAATATTTCGATTCAATTTTATGATATGTGTTATTGTAAGCGTGACAAACTTGTGTTTATATAGAGTTTATTTATTAATTGTGGATTGCCATTCAAAAGTTGCATAGTATCAAAACGGTGTATTAGTGTTTTATTATCTATTTCTGAACATTTGAACGTATCTGTGTATTTGTTTATCGTTTCAATAGTGTCCTCCTATGTAGGAAAAATAGGCTTATTTCGTTATTGCGCAAAATGGTAATCACAAAGTTCATGGCGAACAGCTCCCGATAAGAAAATGTGCAGCGAATATCTAGAGTGAATATTAAAACGAAATGAACGCTTATCACTTTCTTATTTACTTTCTTATTGACTGGGCTGGGTAGTGGGTGGCTTAACACATTTTCTAAGTGTAAGATAAGTGTTACCCGGTGACTAAACCTTTTTCGTCACTGATGTCGCCAACTTTCTTTTCTTCTGATCACCACGTGATTACCCCTTCTGTAATAAAAGCAGCTTGTACAGTTAATCAATCATCAAACTAATTGATTGACGCTACATAACAAACACATTCGGATGTTTTCCCTTCATGTTAAGTTGTATGTATAGGTTTTCGTCAATGGCAATCATAACTTCAACAGATTCACTTATTCAAACGATATTTGATGTATTTTTAATCGCGTACTTTCATGCGACCTTAAAAAGTATATGTCAAAGAGACGTTGTCATATCGCTTAGTTGATAATCATTCAAAGCGTTCCTTAAAAGTATGTGTCAGAGAGAGGCTTGATGTTATGCAAATTAAACAATATTACTATCCTGTTGGATTCGTTGTTAAGTCATTTGTTGCGAACTTACAAAGTTTTACGGAAGATGGTCAAGAGTATAGAATGGCATTTTTAAATTTGAATTTATTTCAAATTATTTTAATCTGTTTTAAAAGTGTTACAGCCTTTTACATAGAACTGAACTGTTTGTTGCTCACGATCATCAAACCATTTTAATGCTATTTCACGTACATTAAATCCTCTAAGCGTATATGGCATAAAATGATGGACAAGTTTGACCAGCAGCCACATCGCGCCTAGCTCTTCACGTGTATTGCCGTTTTATTACAAAAAAATACAATGTCGCCGTTTAAGCTCTTTTCACTACTTTATCTTTCATCGAATCTCTATCAAATTGTGAATATGTGAGGTCAATGCTTTTATGACTGGCGTATATTTTTTGTGTCAATTATCTTGTTTGATGCTTAAAACACTGCAGCTATTTTGAGGTTTAAAAGGTATTTGAATGTGCCGGTGATACAAAAAGTTACGTTTGGTCTGTAAACAAATTGCACTAAGTGGCAACGTGAGGTTTACAGAGCATGACTATCAAATGTTCTCCGCCTTGTAATTTTAAGAAAATAACAGAATTGCCTCCGATGAATGTTAAGCAGCGTAATTGTTAGGTAAAGTACATGCGTCTTAATTAGTAGATGTGCTTGAAAATGTGAAAGTTGGCAATCTCGCAAGCTTTTAACTAGTGTTTGAAGCAAAAAAAAAAAACAAGTTAGTTGCGTACATCCATGTTATTATTCTCTCAGATATTTAACGCCCGGCGTACCTATGTACTGACACATAACTTTGTTTTTGGCATGTTCATATCGTTTGTTATTCGTTTGTGAAACAGAAATGTAATAAGAACACAGTCGTGTTTGATATCACATGTACATGAGGAAATCGGTTAACAGGTTTAGAAACAGGTGTTTGAATTATTGACAAAAAAAAACGAAACATGTTTAAATGCTTTCTGCATTTTCTAAGAATTTCCGTGGTCGGAAACTTAGCTGCTTGTTGATTTACACACAAGTTTAACCCTATCAGTAAGCGCCGTAACGGTAGGAAAAAGTAACATGAACATATTTTGTCAATATATTTAAACGATGATTTGACTACTCGTTTGCTTTGTTTATATAAACATAAGTTATACAGATTAAAAGGGTACAATAGTGAGTTTTTAATTAATTGAATTTCGAGGTAAAACCATGCAAATGTATTTTTTTTCGAATCAAAATTTTGAAAACGTAAAACGTACACATTATAGAATGTTGCAAATTGTGAGACTGACATTCATGTGAAAAGAACATTTGTCATGTTTGCTCATTTCATTTCTACTCAAAAACACAATGTAACCAAAGCGCTGAAGTCACTGAAGATGTTCGCTATTGCATAATTTAACACGCAATTCATTTTTCAAAATCAATCGCAAGTTTGAAATGAACACACGCCATTCAACTTTATAAAGTGTGTGTCATAGCGCACGGGTCGAGTTTTGTGTGCACTTTTTATCATCCTTATTATTTCATAGAAATAACTTAGACACAATAAAAACAACATGCTTTTTGGACGTTCTGAAAGCATAGAAAGTATAATGAAAATGGTAATGAGAAATTAATATAATGAAAATTTGCAGTCACCATCATATTAAAGGAATATTTTTTCTAATATCAAATAACTATCTCACCAAGAATATAAATTCATAATGAAAGTTCCGTGTACAACACTTTTGATTTTTGACACCATATACAAATTCAAAATATACAATAATCTTCGTATCTTGTATATGGAGGAATAAAGGTATATAAACATTGATGTTTATGCTTTACTTGTTACCCGAGCAGTTCACACGGTGTCAACATCGCTGACATAAACATAGGTATAGAGCACTAATGCGCTTTAAGGCGTAGCTGTTTTACTCAGTTGTCATCTTAGTCTGTGTGTATATCTGTTGTTTAAAAAAAATTAGAATCGCAATGCTTTTATATCTTTAAAAATACTTCTGCAAACAAGAAGCTTTCAATGGCGTTTTAAGTTTTAAATTTCTCTAAGCAGCGGTGCTTACACATAATTTTAATCGCTCTTTTCTTGCCATTTTGTATATCACATTGATACAGATCTTTGTATTTCATATATAAAACGAACAAGTTCGGGATAACATCGTTAATTAAAGTTTGACTACAGATGCACAGTTAATTCGAGACATAAGTTGTCTATGACAGATTTGTAGCCAGAAAGAATAACTGTGCAAGCACGTTATATAACTGAACATATCGCCTTGATGCTATATCGCGTTGGTCTACCTGTTTTAAATATAAAACCGAACAGCTTTCATTTGATACAGTTTTATTTTTATCATGCTGCTTTATGTTACCATAAAACAATACAATAGTCAGTAAGAAATCAAGAACTTACCATATACGCGTTCTTATGTCTCGAAGAAATGGCATTTAAGCATAATTAAATTGTTCATTAAGCGTGTATGTTCTAACAAGACATTTTTTATTCTAAAGATGGCGTGACCGAAAGAAGTTAAGAAACTTCAACAAGTGCGTTACAATCAGTAATAATTAGTGGAAGGTGCGACGCGTCATTCAAGCGGTTAAAATCCATAATGCTGTGCATTAACTGTTTCATGGCGGCGACCCTAGCTTTGATCATATTTCTTGTTTATGCATAGCCCTGCACTGTAAAGGCATTTGGTCTATTGCCAAGAGTTAAAATATATCGTGGTTAAAAGAATTTACTTGAGGAAATGTTTCAGGAGATTCATTATTTCTACATTCTCAATGAGCTTTTGTATTTTTGTCTTATTATTCCTTTGCGGTGAAACAATAATTACTATTTAATTGATTCTGAAAAGTTGGACTGAACATCATAAAGCAGTAAATGCATTTGTAACATATTGTTTTTGCTGATTGTTTAAGATCAGTTGAAAGTCTCTATGTATCTGCATCTCGGTTCAAAAGTGTCCTATGTACGCGAATATTCATCCTTAGGAATTGTTCATCGAGAAAAATCGAAACAACACTCAACCTAGTATGGAAAATATATTGGTTATCCATTTACTACTAAACAGCTATCAACACTTGTTGCACTGGGAGCTCGTTAATAGCAAAAAAAGCCACACATATACCGGATTTGCTGTTACAATTAAAACAAGCTGAATACTAAGGGCACTACAATGCGCGGAGAATGATACCGTAATTCGGTAGTGTGTTTTCTACACGTTTAAGCTGTCTAATGTACGGTGGAATTTATTTATATTCATGGCTATTAAACACATATGCATTGTGTATTTTCAATTACGAGCTAATGGGCTCACCTTCTTCCGTTCCTAAAGGCGAAAAAAAAGTGTGCTACGTGTAATACATTTGAACATGAATTCCACTTTGTTTTAGAGTATAGGATGTATTCAGATTTAAGATCTCAGTATATACCATTTAAGTATAGACATCGACCTAGCATGCTAACATTTATTGAACTACTTACAAATGAAAACAAAACGTCGCTACACAAATTATGCTGTTACATATATAAAACACTTTTTACTTTTTACTGTTTAGTAAGCGATAGTAATGCATATGTACCATGTTGATCTTAGAATGTGTTAAACGGTAATACGACAATATGGCTGTTATGCATTAAGAATAGTTATGCATTTAATTACAGTTATTATGTCATATTTGACCGCCATATTTGTATACAGCATTGTACATGACGGTTTTACCATCTATATTTGTAATTTCGCTGAGGGTCTTTTTAGGGTTTATGAAATTAGTGCTAAACAACTTTAAACGTCGTTATCATAATACATTTTGTTTTGCGTTATTTTTTCTGCAGACACCGTGTTAGAATAGCATTTAAATTCAATAATATACTGCCACCAGAGCCTTTGGTCTGCCTATATAATCATAAACGCTTATTTTGTCAACTTGGGCTTTTGGCCTTATGGATGTTATGTTAATACAACTTCAAACAATGTGTTGTTTTGTATTAAAAAATGGAAAAATCAGGAGGCAAATACTAAGGTATAAAATACTTTATTTTACATAAAGATATTGTATATATTTTAACACTTTGTATTAGTGTTTTGCAACCAGTATGTGTTGTGGGGCGCTTATACAAAAAGATAAGACATTTATCAACAGCCAATCAATGCCACTTTTGTGCATTAATTAAAGATTTAAATGAGTGTGCTATTATGTTGATATCGTTTGATTAGACTTTCTTAGCAAATATAAACGTGCGTATTCTATGAGCACAATATAAATGTATTTCGTTATAGAACTTGCTGATTTATCACCATTTGACAAGTTCAATGTAACTTGTTAAAGTTGCTTGTGTATCAGCTCTTATTGGATTGTCAATATATATCGGATAGGCATATGCGCGCTGTGTTATATAATTTGTTTGTGTTCAATTTTGCATTAATACAGACTATGCAAATAAATGAACTCCCAAGAATGCATTTCGTACCAATATTTAATCATTTATTTTTATAACAGTTTTGTCGGCATGTTCAATAACTCTTGAAATGTTAACATGTATGATAAAATATTCCAAAATTAAAGTATACGTGACGGACATTTGCCTTTCAATTGAAGTTTCAATATTTAAAAAATCGTAATTTCAACCGATATATTATTTAAAATTATACAAAATGAAGCCGGATGCATTTTTTTCAAAGAGGCCCCAAGTCTATAACAGGATGTTTCAGACAAATGGTGCCGTGTCGCTGATAGACGTAACATGGAATGGGCGAGATTCTCGAAAAAAATATATGTGGGTTTAATCACAGATAATTCATTTAACATCGTTAGAAAACACGTACCGTATCAAAAGTAAATATTTAAATACAGCTCTCATTTGTGCATATGATTTGCCAGTGTTATTTGTTCCCACTGTTTAGATTGGGTTTTCAAAGTTGTGGGGATCCGGATAACACCTATTTGACGAACAAAAGCGCACGCACTTTCCCTTCGCCGTAAGACAAAGAAAGGAAAACTGACGGAATATGCTTAATTTTATAATATATTCATATTTCTTTTGAATTTGACGTCAAATAATTTTGAACTTTTTCCTAAATGAATAACAGATTTTTACATTAAACTTACATTTGGTAGAACAGGAACCATACCACAATGTTTAAAACAATTATAGCAACATGAACATAATCAATTCAAATGTTTAGACACACATTGCGTCGTTACTGATTTAACTCGAAAAAATAACCCTTACACTACCGTAATCCATGAATATATTAAAGTACTTTAAGACTTATGACTGCGTATATAAACGTACCGTTTTTATTAACATTTGTTTTCGTTTTGGAATCGGTTGAAAGGATATCCCACAATATAAAGATCATTGTTCCATTCCAACATTTGCGCAAACAAAAACAATAAATAAATAAGATGTTATTCATGAGTGTAATGAATGATTATAGTTTTCGCAAGTATCAGGCTAACGTTGGTAAGAAGTATACAAATCAGAGAGAGGGAAGACAGCTATACAACTATATAACTAAAGCAAATCATTGAAGTGTGATATGTTCGACCAATATGACATCACTGGTATTGGTGCCTATGAAATCTTTATCGTTATCTTTCGTATTAAGGTTTACTTAGAAGAATGGGTTTGTTTCCAGGAGCAAATATCAATCAATATTTTTTTCAAGCGTTTGTATAGAACTTAATAAATGTATAAGTTATTCAGGCACGCATTATACAAAGTGTATCTCTAAATTCATTTGATCACTTAAAGATAGATAATACTTGGGTGGTGAATGGCAGTTATGCACTGGACAAAGAGTTAACAATCCACTGTGAGTACTTAAATCTAGGGACAATAGTAATGTGTGTTACAATAGGTGACACACTCTTTGTCATTTTGTGCAAGTGTTGGTTGTTCATTTATGTATTGACTATTGGGCCTTGATCAGGGACATAGGGGCCTGGCCTCGCCAGATACCACCGTACCCTCATGCTTATAACGTCTGTGACGATATTTAAAACAATCTTACATGATGCTGGACAAAGTTAATCCACGGACGGTGTACTATAAATGAATTGCTTATATTGACCACGAACGAAAGACCTAATCGTGCCACAAGATACTTCGTCCATTATGTTTGTCACTTTTGATACCATTTTTTTTATTTTTTGGACAAAGTAATAATCCGGTCAAGGAGCGTGAGGGCATTTTTTATATTTGACCTTGAATTGCCACTTTGACATTGGATCTAAAGGCCTGGTTTAAGGTTCTTGCGCCGGGCATACTGTCTTCTCATGTTTATCACTTCAGCTCAATTGTTTGAAATATATCTTTAGTGAGCATATCTCCCGTATGAAGTACTAAGGAAAAATTACCTATATTGTACATTTGACCTTGATTTGTAAAATTGTATTACGCTCCTTGGGCTATCAAGTCTGCCAAGTGCTTAATTTTTTTTCAGTTTAAAGCTTAATATTGCATGTTTTCTTTACAAACCAGACTTTTGTTATAGCGTTATGTATGCATTTCTACTTTCATTTTATCGTATGTCTCCTTTTTCGGGTACCCGCTAGTGGTTTTAATAAGCAATCTGTTTAAAGATTGTTCAGTCTTTTATCGCGTTTTGCATTTTAATAATTAATCTTTATTTAACTATAAATCGCATAATAGCATATTTCTTTCTTTAAAGACCACTCATAATTTATATGGAAAAAAAATCCGCGATCATAGTTCCTTTAAGAGTTTTTAAATCATAGAACGACTTAATGTTAGATTAACAATTACGTATTGCATAGACTCATGTTCCGCGATATAAGCTGCTATAACATAAATTCCTGTGGCGGAAACAAAAGGATCAAGGTAAAAGTTAAAAATTGCTGCACGATTTTCTCACATATTGTTGTAATTTAAAGCCACACACCTTATTTGGCGAAGTAAATTTAAGTATAAATAAGAAACTTATTTTATCTATGCCAATTAGAATATATCTTGTGGTAAAAAGGTAGAAATCCGTATTTTTTTTGCTTTTAAACTTAAAAATAATCGCGTTTGTCGAAATGGACGTATACGTCTAGAAATCCTACTTTCGGTTTAAAAGCAGTACCGTTTGAAAAATAATAAATTACTTGCTAACTAGGCTATAGATTTAATTACATCTATGCCAATTAGAATATATCTGGTGGTTACAAGGTAGAAATCCGTCTTTTTGCATTTTAAAACTTCAAAATAATCGCGTTTGTCGAAATGGACGTATTCGTATAGAAATCCTACTTTCGATTTTAAAATTTAAAACAATAATAAATTTTTTGCTTACTAGGCTATAGATTTAATGACAATTTTGCACACTTTCAAATTGCATCTATAAGTATTGATTAACATGCATTTCATTTCAAGGTGTGTGGCTTTAATTTATGTGCATTGTTATAAAATAAAATGGTTTTAATAAGACATCTCACATTAACCAAACACAATCTCGTTCAATGTGAATTAAAGTTAATTTAAGACAATAAACGTTAATTGAAATACTAATATGAAAAAGAGCTTACTGCGGTTTATTACATCTTTATTTGTTGCTTGGTTGCGATTTTCGATATATCAATGATGTGGGATCTGAAACATTTTTGTTAAAAACATTTATTTATAAAACAAAACATATAAATTATAAATTGAACATGTCAGAATACATTAAGATAAAGTTTTTAAAGTGCGATACGGAAAATTGATGTGTCTGTTTCACACGAATCCAGCAAAAACATGGTAATAAACACTTGAATGTAATGTGGCATAACACATTAGAACTACCCCTCCGCCCATAAATACCAGAGAATGTAGCATACGAGTCCAGATAGAACCCGAGCATTCTAGGCTTCACTTGCACATGAATAAGATTCTGTTTGTTGACATTATACTAATATTATAGGAAATCCACTATGCAGCTACAGAAGAAATGCGTGTTTGTGTTACTAAATGTTATTGTCGCATCTTGTGCACGAGAGCCCTCGAGCCCGATATGCTCGAGATATGACTACGAAGAACGTTTACTAGAAAGAGTCCTTACACACGAACTGGCCCTAGAAACCACTCTTAGTGACATCATGAAAACCAACGCTCAAGTTGTGGATGCGTTAAAGCAATTAAAAGATGGAAAGGCTAAAGTAGAATCTACTTTGGAAGTTATGGAAAAGAAACAAATCGAAATGGAATCTAGACTGATTGATTTTATTAACAATGCTTCTAACAATATGAACTCGACATTGGCTGCATATGTGGGCGCCATGGCTACAGCAGCTACAGCCATAAAAGAAAAATGCAACAGTGACGGTGCAGCAATTCGTAAACGAAGTCCACACCCTCAAAGGTACGTATACCAATCAGGTTTATACCAATGTATTTGACAAGCGGTTTTTAGTTTTAACTGATATGGAAAATTGTTTACGCGTTTATAGACTATTGTTTTATACTCTTAAGAATGAAATTTCAATCAGTAACTTTACTTTCCATCATACAAATTGCTGATAAAAAATAATATTTTGACTACTTTATGACAACACTTTCATGACATCGTTACACACACACGTGTGGCGTTTAACCGTCTCTAGCGTATTTTTTTTATTTATTAAGTGCACGTTATCATTCGGTGCATGATCGAATATTTATTGTATTTGCGTTGGTAGAAAAACGGTATATTTTCACTACACTCGTGAATTGTTATTGTAACCACTCGTTCAATAACATTTTATCATAAACCGAAAGCAAAACAAATTTCTCATTTCATAACATTCCATTAGTCCAACATAATTCATAAATAAACAGCAAACACCTATATTTTTGCACGACCATTCACTCACAAGAGTATAAAAATGTCTGTATAAGCATTCAATAAAATACGGGTGCATACCGGAATAAACAAATATTCTACAGTTGAAAGAGTATTCACTTAATTGGGCGCTTGAACAATCTTAAATTACATAAATACAACCGGCTATCAAATATAATTGTTCGATGTGTCATAGTAACTAAATTTATATATTTGTAAAACCCAATAACTTTGTTTACATTCGTGTTTATACTAACTGTCAATAATCCAGTCCACTGTTAATAGTACAACTGATTAAATAATAACTCGAAGACCAAAGGGCTCCGTTAGCCTAATAAATGTGGATTTATTGGGATTGCGTTAATAAAAAATACAATGTAGTGTTATGGCTTAATAATTGTGTTCAATTTAAATATTTAAAATATGCACACAAATCATAAGTTCTGTTAAAATGAAAATAATTTCTATTTTAAGAGGTCGATGTTGACATTTATTTTAGCCTTTTTTTATGTTGCGGCTTGATAAGCATTAACTGTTTCTTTTAACAATTATTATTAAATAATCAATCTCATTTATGTTAAGCGAAACAATAAATGTACTGGAAAAAAGTAACATTCGAGAACTATTACAGATTTCAATAAATCCCCATTCAAAATAGTAACATGTTCCTTAACAAGTGTTGTAAATAATATATTTCCTTTACTTCAGGTCAGTTAAAAGTCCCTTTAGTCTACTTCCGTGCTCGCATTACGTTCGGCATAGAGATATCACTTAACCAGGATGTATTTTTCCAGACTGTGGAGGTCAACGAAGGTCAAGGTTTTGATCCTTCAACTGGAAAGTTCACAACCTCCGTCCCTGGAATGTATCTGTTCAGTGTTCAGTATTGTGTTTATCAAAAGAAAGATGCGGGCTTTGAAATCGTTCACCAAGGCAAGACATTACAGCGATCAGCTTACTATGGTAGAAGTGAGGATGGGCCATGTACAACTATGCAGGTATCAGTACCGTTTGCAATGGGGCATCAGATATGGGTTCGCACCACACTAGCAAGCAAGTTGTATGCGGATACGACCGGGTTTACCTTATTTTCTGGCACATTGATACATGTATAACCACAATATGAAGTAATGCAACACACTACTATTCATGAAGATTTAAACACCGGTTATGGGTCTTCTTCGAATATAAATTATATATATTCCGATATTATGAAAATGTTTCAACTTTATTATTGTTTGTATTATTAAGGTTATCATGCATATTAGCCTGACATGTATTAAAACGTTTGATACAAAAACATATATATATATATATATATATATATATAATGCAGTTATTATAACACACTTTTCTTCTTTTTAATGGCGCTGATGTATGTAGTTGATTTGTATTTCTGCAGCTTTTGATTAGCGCTATGTCTTGGTGAACGGAGTATAAACATAAACACTATTTTAAAAGTTATTTCATTATGTCATGTGTTAAAAACTATTAAGAAGCATATATGCATGCTCGTTCAATATATTGCATTATGCAATTGTAGATCTATTATATGTTCATGTAGATAGTCTCACTCACTATTGGAAATGATTTTTTTGAAATATCAATATAAATGTGAAAATCATGTTTGATGTTTCATTTCTACAGGTCGTTTATTTTGAATATGCCCTCAGTACGAATATTTGACAATTGGATATAAATACATAATAAATAAATAAATAGTGTCTGTATAATTAAAGAGAAAGTACATGTATCGTTAATTTACAATACAGGAGTCATGCTTGTTTGGAGTTTTTTCTTTTTCGTAAGCGCATTCTTTTTCATAATAAAATAAGTAGTGCAATATCAGTCTTAAATTTCGACGACACGTCAATAAAAGTGTGTAAGAACTGTACTACCTAGAGTTATAGAGGTATAATTTGAGGCTCGTATAGAGCTACGGAAAATTGGGGCCGCGGATGGGGTTGTTGTCGGAAGGATTTTGCCTCAAGACGAGATTTTTAAACTGATTTTATACAAGGATTTTCTGCATTAAAAAAAATAAACTAAGTGATTCAAGATACATAGTTATTGCTCAGTGCTTTAATGTCAGATCAGTTCTTAAATTAAATAGAGTCGAAGGATTAACAAAACTATTTCAATTTATTATAAAGCATATTCGATAATGAAATTGAAAATTTGTTTTGAAAATCAAAGCTAGAGAAAATCATTTTTAATAATGAAACAGTAAAATAGCTGCATGGTAAAAATAAAGCAATAACATTTTATACCATTGTACTCCCCGGGCCGGAATGGCGTATTTATATCGGAGTTAATGAGGTCCCTCCGCGCCTGAGGCTGCATTACGGAGTGTGTCCCAGCACCTTAACCTAATTAACTGACTCAAGAGAGATGGGATGAATTATAGCTGCTATTTATACCCTTTTTGTTTTTTCCTGAAAGATTTAAATTTTGGTGTGGTCGTATGATGAGTGTGTGAGGGGGGGGGGAATCCGGAGAACCCGGGGGCTCTCACTTGTTTAAATAGACCAGTAATCGATGAGATAAGGCTTACTTTATTGCAAGAGCTTATCGATTTCATTAACTAATTATATGAGATTACTCAGATTATATTATCATCTCAACTTGAATAACTGATTGATATCTTTGTGTAATAAACAAATACTTATTTAGGCAATATATGAATTAAACACAAACAATGATTGTTTTATGATTTTTCGAAATTGACCAAAGACACACCATTTCAATTGAATGAGAAAAGTAAGAAATATTTCAATTTTCGTGTTAGGGTTAAGGATTTAAAATAACTGCGAATCGATGGTTGACAAATGGGATTTTATGATTAAGATTTAAAGCATTTATTTCGTGATTACGAATACTGTGTTGTGCTAATTGTTTATGTTAATTGCATTAAAGTCAAACAATAACTGTTAAACCACTTTTAATTATACCCCAATTTTTTTTCAAAAGGTCTTCAAACGTAAATTTGTTTGCATACCATAGACATCAGACTACATGTTCTAATCTTTCCTATTTTCGGATAACCAATATAAAGAGTGTTGTTTGGTGGTAAACAAAAAAATTGCATTCGGTCGGTGTGTTGAAATATTGTTTCAAATAAATGACGTTACATATTTTAGTGTTTTTTACATTATTCATGAATTCTCATGGTAGGAATCGTATACTTTTTAGTATGCGTGTTATTTTTGTTTATATAAACTTTGAGTTTAATTATTTTGCTTATGCGCTTTTTGACGATGCTGCGAAGCAGCTCGTCTAAGTTATCATACCATGAAAAAAATCTTTAAAATGGCGACCTATGTAAAAGGCCGAGCCAGTCCGATTGAGATAGCTCGATTTTTCTAACCGGCATACCCCCGCTGAGTATCATTGATAAAGGTATAGGAAGCTCAGCTATAAATAGGACAGCATATTGTGGGAAAAAGATTTAATAATAGTTTGAAAACGTTAATTTTAACTCAGTTATATTCAATCCATTATATGTTTATAGATCAATGAAACAACTATGCATTTTCTGTATTGTATTTGACATTTGTCGTGATTCAGTAAATAAATTGCGAATTAAAACGTGTATAATTAACTTTCAACGCGATCATGAGTGTACAGAAAACGAATTATTTTGAACCTGCCATTTGTAAACGTTGTAGCGACTATGGTATATAAGGAGCATAATAGCCGTGTGATATCTATGAAGTTCGCTCTTGTGCGTGCTTTCTCATTTTGCATATTTAATATACTTTTCAAACAGAAATTACAGAGCCACATCAGTGCACATACTATGTTTGATAATTCATTCGTTTGTTGGATATTGTTTGCTGTTTTGAACACTTATTAGGTCATACCGCGGATATTTAGTTAACCTTACCATGTGTTCATGGGCGAACTCAAGTATTCAAGTGCTCTTACGACTCTGTGCTCATACCTACTTTCGGGAATCATCATGAAATTATTGACGTACTTAACGAACAAACATGTCTAAGCTTATTGAATTAGAGAACAAAACAATAATCAAAAGAGAAAAATTATATGTTCATGCAAATGGGCACGTGAAATCACGTCCGTACACATAGCATCATTAACTTAGGAAAGGAAACAACGAAATATAAAGTTTGGTATGATATACATGTGAAATTAAAGAGCATGGTGTAGTTAAATAGCATGTCAAGTTTTGAATTTATATGCTGAAACGTAATTTTATAACCCACAAACGTTAAACTGCAACAGAACGTTTTTTTAAGATAAGTGGTACAGAAAATACACGTCGAATATCTTTTTAAAGATATTTCTTGTTATATTTGATCGAGAATGTAACCCACCTACCAGTGTCTCTGAATGGATATAGTTCCCCACGGGTACTACTTCCCCGTACACCCATTTTTTTTCGTACCCTACATTTTTCGTACCCAATTTTTTTCGTACCCAAATTTTTGCGCGTACCCCAATTTTTTTCGTACCCAATTTTTTTTTCGTACCCAAATTTTTTTTCGTAACCAAATCTTTTTTCGTACCGAATTTTTTTGGGCATAATTTTTGTACCCAAAATTTTCGTACCCATTTATTTTCCTGTCCAAAATTTTCGTACCCACATACACAATTGTGTTGATGTAAATAAACTTAAATAGATGATTTTATATCAATTCTCTTCAAAAGCATCGTCACACCAGTACTGTCAGTACTTTGATTTCCATAGCGATCACTTAATAATTAAATCATTCAATTCCATTTAATGTCTCATGATATATTTATGTTATTTTGATCGCGACGAACTTAAGGTACTGACACATTCGATTTATGTAAAAAAAAAGCTTAGGGCCCTATATTACTTTTATTTATTTATTGCAGTTTTTTATTCCAACGTTAAACAGAATTTAACACAAAATGTTAGTTTAGAGCTTGTTTGTGTTGTTCATTTCAGATCCGTTAAATGGATCCATGTACTTATATTTCGGTTAAACATTGTCCATATCTATCTTAAAATCTTGATAGTTATATCACTTTTATAAGTCGTCCGAATTTAGTTTTTAGTTAGACTTTACACGTGGGTAAAAATTTTCGTTAGAAAAAGTTCATCATGAATTATAGACATATATGTTTCAATGTTAGTATTATCAGTAACCAACATTTAACTATAAAACGTTGAAAACAAAGTCGGATAATTAAAATATACTACGTGATATATCTGGAATGCATATATTATATCGGAATACAATCGTTAAAACAAAGTATATATGTTAGCTATTTTTCATATTGGCTATGTTTGTATAGCGCTTTCCATGCCTGCATTTTCATTTTTGGCAGAGAATGTATGCATAATAAAATGTGTAGTGCAATACGAGTCTTGTTTTTTAATGACACAAGCTATTTGAGTTGTGTAAGTACGGTCTTTCCGAAAGCTATAGAAGCACAATTGATTCCGCGGGTTTGGAGCCGGACGAGTTTCTTCTACCGACGAGATAGAAATAAAATGTCGTTATAATGCACTGCTTGTCTGCAGGATTTTTAATACTCAACTTACTGATTCAAAATTCTATGGAAACGTATATGGTACACCCTGATGCTGTGATGATGTCAAAATTATATGACGGCATGATATGAAAAAGGTGTCATGGCGTACACAATTACTCAACGTGTCGACTGAAACTACGATGGCCATGTCGATATAACTGCAGGAGAGATTTCTTGTTGCATTATTTTCTGCGTCCCGATGACAGCTTTTATATAATATGAAGACGAGTCGATACAATTTAAGTGGACATAGTGCGTTGTTTAAAAATGTTTTAATACTATCTGCGTGGATCACCGGATGTCGACATGACTCATGTCGACATGGATGTAACATATGGATACGTCGATAAATATATGATATGGAAACGTATATGGTACACCCAGATACTGTGATGATGTCAACATTCTATGACGGCATGATATTAAAAAAGGTGTCATGTCGTCAAAAATAACTCATCGTGTCGACTAAAACTACGATGGCAAGTCATTTTCAAAATAGCATGACGCCTAAAATTATGTTGATTTGTCGACATAAGATAACTTGTCAAAACTTAAACAACCCGCATGTTGGCATAAGAGCCTAAATCTCTGACGATATTTTAACCTTTAGCAGTCTTGTAAATTCAACTATTTCTGTGTTGTTTACTACTAGGGTTGTCACGATTCACCGGTATACCGGTATATCGCGGTGCATGTCGTGAAAAAAATCGCACCGCGGTACGGCGTTGCCGCACCGGTTTTTTTAATATTATTATATTAGCACAGATATAAATACATTACATAATTATTTTGATATAGATATCGTTTTGGAAAATGTAGAAGCGGTTCAAAAGGGCTAAATAAATAATCCGTTAATATCCAGGTCAAGCAAGCGCTTCCACTTGTAGATGTTTAACTTTCACGTTTAAAATACGGCGATGTATGGGTCCGTACCTTTTTTGGAATTAGGGACAGATTTCCTTTGCAAATAAGTTCATAATTTTCCAAAAGATGTTTATTTTATTTCTTATTTTCTTTCTTTAGTATATCGATCGTTCAAAGCATGGCACTTCCGAATCATGTTATCTTAAGATTCTGAAAGTCGAGGAAGAGTCAGAACGCTACGGATTTTCAATACTGGGCCCGCTGACTCCGCATTTCGAACATGCCCTTGAAGCGTTCGATTTACACAGATCGTAGTCACAGCTATTGTAAACAACATGGCGGACATTTTAGAAAAAGACGCGAACAATAACAATGACTACTTCTATCAAGTTTATTACAGTTTCTTTTACAGTTTCTAGTCATACTATGATATCAGTGTTTTCTGATTATTGAGTTTAATAAAGTTTGTAAAACATGTAATTCTGCTGTTTTCTTCACAGATACATATATTGTAAAATATCGCGGTACGTACCGCGATACAGTGTTGCCGTACCACGATATACCGCGGTACGCTCGCGGCGTATCGTGACAGCCCTATTTACTACGGAAACGTATATGGTACACCCCAATAATGTGGTCATGCCGGAATAATTTATACCGACTTACTGTGAAATAACATGGTATGTTGACATAGTTTTGTAGCTTTTCCCACCTTCATTTTACTCGTCATAACGACATTAAGTTGAAGTCTCGACGTAAATGTTTCCGGCTTTTCCCGAAAATATATTTGGTCGACGTGATCTAAGTCGACAAATCTACATAATTTTTGACGTCATGCTCTTGTGAAAATGACTTGCCATCATAGTTTTAGTCGACACGATGAGTTAATTTTTTAACCCATGACACCTTTTTCATATCATGTCGTCATATAATTTTGACATCATCACATTATTGCAAGATTGGTTCATGACTTCCCGCGTCGAACAGATGTTTAGTTTCTGGTATATTCTTTTGAAACACGCAAGGCCTCAGACAGTCAATTTTTACATCAGGAATGCTTGGTATAAAGGTAAAAATAACATTTGCAAATATAAATATTAATGTGTTAGTTGGATTTTATGGGCATTTAGAGAGCTTAAATCTCGATTGATTCGTTTAGATATTTCTCTTTAGCTAATACATGCAAAACGTGTGTTTAACGACTCAAAACTTTGTTATATATTGCAGATTTGTGTCTTAGTGGCACTGAGGTTTTTCATTTCGGCTTCCTTGCGAATTGGAAAGCATTGATTGTATTCAAGAGAGATACTTTGTAAAGAAGCCGCAGTTTGGGTGTAAAGATGACTTCATACCCGTCCTAGAACATGTGTGTGAAATGCAGCGGGAGCAACTGCCAGTTCCTGAATCGATTGAAAGTGCGACTTCTTTGTTATTGGCCTTCAATGAAATATTGGATGGTTACTAATTACATATGCAAACATATATGCTTGAAAATTGGTTATATTTTGCAAATTTAATTGTTAAGTTAGTTTAGTTCAAGTAAGTTTCGTTTCGAGTTTTATTTACAATGTTTCGATAAGCAACACAAATTGATATTTTTGTTATTGGAATTGATCTTGAAGTAGTTAAACGTTGTTATTTTGTTTGCTAAAATAAATTAGCTCATATTGTTGTACACATTTACAGACATTGCAAACTTGGCAAAAACAGATTCACAATGTTCTTCATTTCATTGTTAGATTGCAAAAGAATGAATGAAACGTTACTAATTGTTTGAAAACATGGCGGTCATTTTGTTATGAAATCCTCGTTAATTGTGGAATGTTCCTTTTAAAATATGGTTCTTTCAAAAGATGTATTAACATTTTATTTCAAACTTCAGTATATTAAACAAAACGACTATTGTAAATCTTATATTTAATATTAACACTGTCGCAAATATATGATATGTTTATTTTGTATTTTCTTACTTGATTTTCTGTTCCTGAAACTCCAGTGTATATAGTACATGTTTGAAATAAATGTTCATACTGCAATTAGATTTTTTTTTTTTAATGGTCAAATAATTCGTTTTTGAGGAAATGGAAAATTATTCAAATGTGACACAAAATTGGGTTATTTGTAGATTAATTTTAGGGCTAGTTAATGTGATCGGTCTTTCTTCATTGTCCGTCAAAATTTGCACTAAAGCGAAATCACCTACACAGCTGTGTCAATAATACCAAAACATGAACAGTCTTCAAAGCTAGTAAGGTTGTAGTTTGCTTTTATTTCCATATTATGTCCAAATCGCACATTACTTATCAAAATGTTTTCAAAAATTTGAAATATTTGTTTACGAGCCGGTATAGTTTTACATGAGTTGTAATACACGTACCCTTTGACTAGATCGGTCTATGGTCTGACCCTATATATATATATATATATATATATATATATATATATATATATATATATATATATATATATATATATATACTCAACTGGATTATTGAAAGCGAATTATGCATTTAATCGCCAATTTTATGTGCAGTCATCATTGTAAAACGACAAAAATGCACGGCGAATATTTAAGTAACGATTGACTTTAATAACATTTTATTTTTCTTGCAGTTTATTACATAATTACAATTGCCCTATGTTTCACTAGTGTACATTATTCTGATTGGCTATAGTATATCATTTGACTGGGCTTTAATATTCAATGAAGCGAGTTGCCTCCACGAAGCGCACGAGGAAATTGAGCGTGGGGCAACTTGGTTTAATTATGCCATGTGCGACATGCACACAGTCAAAACTGCGTATTGTAAAAGGGGCGCCTAATAAATTCATGCACGAATAAATCCCAAATTATATTGTATTTGAGCCAAACCATTGAAAACATATGCAGAATGATAATCGTAATTGCATGTATAAGAATTGAAACGCTCTTTTCTTCGCTTCATCGATGTAAGTACGTTAGTTTTGGTATTTAATTCGGCTTTATGCAAATTAGTTTCTCACACAAAACATGCACATTTTCAACTAGAGATATGTAAACATCTTACATTTAAAAGCCCGGAAAGCGCGTTCAAGGTAACACTTTAATAGCTGCAGTGAAGTATCAAGCAGATACATAATGGTGAGCATTAATATACGATTCAATAAAAACTTTATTCAGATTTAACATAAGTTGACCTTCAAATCTTCGCATAGAAGCTGATAATTTAAATTATAAATCTCTAATTCTAAATATCAAATTTAAAAAGATGATTTATAAAACACAAAACAGCTAATGAGTTTCAAACTGTTCATCAGTATTTATTCAGAAAAACTAAGACAAATGAAAACAAAGTTAAGGACATACCACTTTCTGAAATGGTCAGAAGTGAGTGGGGTAATGTAAAACAATAATTCCTTATATTAACATTGTATTATGAAGTTTGGAACAATGTGCACAATTAAAATAACATATGCTTCAGTGATACATGAACCAGTTCTAATGAAATCTTTTAATAAGAGTATATAATAACATGTTTTCACCTTATAAACCACTTTCTTCTTGGGCTTTGGAAGTCCTTATTTTCTTGTTTTGTTCATCAATCCGTTGACACCAGCTGGAACCTACACAACTGTAGTATATAATGTTAGAGTATTATTAAATATTACACACTAGAAACACTGAAAAAGGGATACTTTTGTGCAAGAAAAAATGTAAACAACTAGAGTAAAAAAATAGTAAACTTGAGCAAAAATGTGTTTGTCAGAAACACTATGTCCCCTTCTGCGCCGCTTTGAAGCTATATGTTTGACCTTTGACCTTGAAGGATGACCTTGACCTTTCACCGCTCAAAATGTGCAGCTCCATGAGATACACATGCATGCCAAATATCAAGTTGCTATTTTCAATATTGCAAAAGTCATGGCAAATGTTAAAGTTTGACGCAAACAAACAAACCAAGAGACAGCGCAAAAACAATATGTCCCCACCACTATAGTGGTGGGTGAAATTAAAAAGTAAGGTGGGCCAGAAAAGATAATTTAAAAATGATTCAATGTGTTTGTTAAAGTGATATTTTACACTGTTTCCAAAAGTTTTAATCAAATTTATATTTGTCATCCTGGTCAACCATACTTTTCCCAACTATTTTAGACTCAAGTTGTTTACATTTTTTTTCTTACAAAAAATTATCTTGTTTTTCAGTGTTTTTAATGTGTTTTATTTAATCATACTCTAACATTATCTTCTACAGTAGTGTAGGTTCCAGCTTGTATCAATGGATTTATGAACAAAAAATAAATAAAATTAATAAGGACTTACAATGCACAAGAAGAAAGTGGTTTATTAGGTGAAATCATGTGATTATTTACTCTGTTTGAAAGATTTCATTAGAACTGGTTCATGTATCACTGAAGTATATGACATTTTAGTTCTGCATATTGTTCCAAACTTAATATAGAATGCTAATATGAGGAATTATTTTTTGACATTACTCTAACCACTTCTGACTATTTCAGAAAGTGATATGTCCTTAAACAACAAAAACAAGTAACACAAATAAGAGGGCTAAGAGGCACTGGGTCGCTCACCCGAGGGAATGAGATAAAATTAAAGACGAGTTTAACTCATGTGCAAATATATCAGAGCATTTATATGACAAAGGCTGACTTCAAGTCGAGGTTAAGATCTTCCAAAGTATTTAATATAAGCATATATAGAAAATTACCCGACCTGGTTTTTAATACTGATTGACAAGAACCATTTTACAATACAAAAGTATCAAGGAAACAAACGCTTTGACCAAAGTTCATGAGGATTGGGATAAAAATGCAACTTCTAGAGTTTTTACATGTTTACATTATAAACGAAAAGGGAAAACTGCTCCACCCCATGGCGGCCATTTTTGCTCCACCTATCAGTACCAATTTCGAACTTGTCTGAAAAAATCAATAATACCAATTTCATAATGAAGACAATCCGCTTCCGGCTGAGTGAGCATTAATTTAAAATGTAATTCTAAAAAACGCGTGTTAGGCACACAAATAACATTTGTGAGTGATGTGAAGTTTATTGAACAGGATGTGACATGTAAACAAATAAAACGAGGTTTGTGACTTTGAGAAGGCCTTTTTTCAAGCGTTTGTATTTTTCTATTGACGGGTGGGGTGTGAGAAAGACCCTGGATATTGACATAATATTAGTATACACACATAAGGTCATTGTGATTGCCATTGTCATTGTCATTGTCTGGCGCCTCCGTGACGCATCAATGTTAATAGTTCACCGTGACAGTAGCTAAAGTGAACAAGAGTGTTTAAGGGTTTATTGTGAATACTGTCCCGTTAATCCCGTGTTAGTTGTGAAATCATGAACAAACGCCAGCATTCATCTTCTGCGAGCGAGTTAACAGACAATAGCTCATAAGACTCGTCTGTATTCGAAAGTTTAAAGGGGCAGACGTCCAAGAAAGACTCGAAAAAGAAAAAAAATTGAACATGAAAATCCCAAGCAACAATCTATGGAAGTTTATCAATTCGCTCAATAATATCGCGGCTCGAAGAGATTAGTTCCAAATTGTCTACAGTCCTTACGAAAGATTACACCTCCATTATTCGTACCATGATTAAGGAAACGTTCGATGAAGTCAAAGATACATTTTTGAGCTCAGTCGTCAAAAGGTTGGAAATCAATGAATGCAACATATTCGACCAGACAAAGGACATTGAATCGTTACATTGTCAAATAAAAAGCAAAGAAAAAGAGCTACAAGACCTGAAAATAAAGCTGAATAACTCAGACAAGCATACTGCAGAAATGTTAAATAAGCACGAGCAGTATAGCCGTAGAAACAATTTGCGAATTACGGGTCTACAAGGAGACGAAGAATTTCAGTCCTCAATAGCGTTGACTGAACAGGTGTCGTCCCTTTTAAGTTCCAAGCTTGGTCTGCGCGTTGAAAAAGAAGATATAGACATAGCGCATAGGATAGGAAAATATCACCGAGAGAAGATCCTACCGGTCATCGTCAGGTTCATACGGCGCCAAACAAAATCGGATGTAATGCGAAATGCAAAGCTACTCAAAGGTTCCGGTGTTTTCTTGAATGAAGACCTAACAAAATTATACGCTGAAGTTCTAGCAATCGTTAGGCTGAAGGACCCCGAGACTGTGGAGCGAGCGTGGTCGTTCGATGGAAGCTTTATGCACGCTTCAGAGAGTTAAAGAGCGCTCTGAGATAATCGATAACAACATTTTCAGACGTGGCTCAACAAACCATGGCCGAAGGCGGTAGCTTCACTATCGTACGCCAGCAGGGTTTCAGCTAGCACAAATCGACGCCTGTAACATAGGGCTCTCCGTATTAGAACTGACGGTTTTTTTATGTTATATCATATCATTTACAGTCTATTTTCACGTATTTGTAATACGTGTGCAAACCAGTTTAATCATGACATTGTAACTAAACCACCCTAATATCTGTGTTGTGTGTTTTTTGTCCTGTTTTTCTCTATGTTTTTTATTGTTTGTAATTTCCTAACTTAAGTACTTTTTTCTCTCTCTAATTCGATAAAGATACGTACTTTTTTAAGCATATCATACTTATATAATCCATCTTAATCTATGTCTATTGTTATAAGACACAATCTCATACGGTGTAAGTTCACACACGCAACGCACGCACGCATGTACAAACACACACACACACGCTTGCGCGCGCGCGCACACACACACACACCCACACACACGCACACATGCAAGTAGTAGTAATATATACTTTTATATTTGCTCATTTAGAGGCCTTGATATACTAATGGGGAATATAGCGTGATAAAACAATTACCCGTAATATGCCATTGTACAATATTATATTTGTAAAACATTAGTCGTTTGTTTATGTATGCATATAAGTATGGACCGAGTAGTATTGTAGCTTCGTTAAGTCGACAGGTGCCATGGTGTTGTTTTTCTTGTTTTTGTTATTGTTATATGACACAGCCCCTTTTTTTTGGTTACAGTGTAAATCGAGAACTAACGACTCGAAACACATAAGCTGTTTACATTTTACAAACACACACTTTACACATACGCACGCGCACTCACACACCAACGAACGTGCACACATGCACGCACGCGTGCACACACACACACACGCGCGCGCGCACACACACGCACACACACACACACACAAACACACACGCACGCACGCACGCACGCACGCACGCACGCACGCACGCACACACACACACACAGACACACACACACACACACACACACACACACACACACACACACACACACACACACACACACACACACACATACACACATTCAAGAAGTAGAATATATTACTTTTTCAACATTTAGAGCATATATGTTTACTCTATTGCAGTTTTTCAGTTTTTCCGGGTCTTTGTTTGGACTGAATCGCCTTGTAGCTAGCTTCTTTAGTTTAGTTTCTGTTTTTCAATAATATTGAGAACATCTTACACCTGATAATTACTTATGAATAATTACAATATATTATTCTTAGTGAGTCTTTCCTTACATGTACCTTGTTGTATCCACTTTCAAGTTTAATAAAACTGAAACCAATGTACAAAGATTAAAATAACACTTTTTCTCCCCAAGCTATTCTTCTTCATTGAAGAAGAGTACATAAGTAGGAATTAAAGGGTATGATCTACCTTTATAACATATTTACTTTTTTTAAATGCTTGTTCAATTATATGAAAGTATTATTTCTCTGTTGTACATTTTTGATAATGCTTCCTTTTTTGATTTCGCGGGAAGCGTTCTCAATTTTTCGTTTTTTACCATGTAGAAGAAACTCGTTGCTACTGACAATTTAAAAGAAAAGTTCATATTATTATCTTATCTTAATGTATAATATATTTTTTAAACTTTATTTATACAAATATTGTTACCTGGTAAATATAAAATCCGATACAACAGGCTAGGCTTGATCTATTTTTAATCACTCTAGATTTCTTGCAACACTTCAAAACCACTGGAATTGAACCATGTTTACAATCGGACCACTCGATAATTACTTTAAACTTAACCTTTAGTAACTTTCCTCATAAACCAGGTATTTGGAAACATAATAATTCTTTACTGTCGGACATTATGTATGTACAGGAAATCAACAAAAAAATTGATGATATTAAACTTCAATATGCACTACCCATTTATAATTATCAAAATATAAACGATATTCCCGACAGTGAATTACAGTTTACGATAAGTGATCAACTTTTACTAGAAACCCTGCTTATGGAATTAAGGGGCAAATCTATTTCATATGGGTCTTATAAAAAAGAGAAACAAAACTTATAGAAAGCAAATTATTAACAAGAATTAAAGAGTTGAAAGAAAACTTCCTAGATGAAAACTCTGAAGAACTTGAACATTTGAAAACTGAAATAATTAATATTCAGAGCACACATTTAAAAGGATACATGCTAAGATCCAAATTTCAGTGGACTTAACAAGGTGAAAAGCCATCTAGATATGTTTGTAGCCTTAAAAAAAATAATGCAATAACAACATCAATATATAAACTAAAAATGAAGATGATAGTGAAATAACTGACCAAATAGGTCTCCTTAATTATATAGCATCGTTTAATCAGTCTCTTTATAAACACAATAATGATTCCAGTAGTGAAGACTTTAATAACTATGTAAAAGACATAAATTTCCCAAAATTAAACCAGAGTGAGTCCATTTTTATCGAAGGTATTATAACTTTAGAGGAAGCTTCAACTGTTTTAAAAAAGATGTCAAATAATAAAAGCCCAGGAAGTTCTGGCTTCAGTGCAGAATTTTATAAGTTGTTTTGAAAAAAATTGGTACTTTTATTGTCAGATATTTAAATGAAGCTTATAAGTGTGGTCATTTATCTATAAACAAACTCAAGGTATCATAACCTGTATTCCAAAGGGTGAAAACTCTAGGCTTTATATAAAAAAATGCGTCGAATTAATCTATTAAATACTGTTCATAAAATTGCCTCTGGAGTTATAGCTAACAGATTTAAATTATTTATTGACACGTTAATACATAACGACCAGACGGGTTTTATTAAAGGGAGATACATAGGGGAAAATACTAGGTTAATTTATGACATTATGCACTATACTGAAGAAAACGAGATCCCAGTCTTACTTCTCTAATTGATTTTGAAAAGGCGAACGATTCATTGGCCTGGTCCTTTGTATAAGGTACTCTTTCTTTCTTTATTTTTGGTCCTGACATAAAACGTTGGTTTGAGGTTTTATATAAAGATTCTAAATCAGCCGTTTCTCAGTGTGGGTACTTATCTAACTTTTTCCCTATTGAAAGGGGCTGCAGGCAAGGAGATCCCCTCTCATGTTACATTTTTATCCTCTGTGTTGAAGTTCTGTCACTTGTATTGAGAAATAACAATAATATAAAAGGTATAACCATTCAGGGAACTGAACGTAAATTGTCCCAATTTGCTGATGATACTACTATTTTAAAAGACGGTACCGAACAATCCCTAAATGAGACACTTACTGTTATACATAATTTTGCATATATTTCAGGCCTAAATGTTAATGTTGATAAAACAAATGTTGTATGGATTGGCAAGAACAAATATAGTTCATATACAATAAAAACCAAATGGAAACTAAATTGGATGCACCAAAGCTTTAAAATGCTTGGAATACATTTCCATGTAGACCTGTCAAAAATGTTAACAATTAAATTACGATGAAAAAAATGTTAAAATGGAAAACATTCTGAAAAATTGGAAAAGAAGAATTTTAACACATTAGCAAAATTGTGATTATAAAAACACTTATTGTGTCATTATTCAATCACCTGTTCATATCATTGCCCAACCCACCATTACCATATTAAATTCAATAAAATCTTCTATTCTCAGTTTTATTTGGGATGGGCATAGTAAAATAAAGTTCACAACAATAGTAAAAGAACATAATGAAGGAGGTTTAAAAATGATCAATTTGGATGCATTTATTCCAGTATTGAAACTTACCTGGCTACAAAAACTTCAAACCTTTAGTGGAAATTGGATAAACATCACAAAACTGTATTTTGATAAGTATAAACTCTCAAATTGCAGTTATCATTTCGCTTTAGATAAAGCTAATACAGCTAATAGAATTTGAAATCCTTTTTGGGTAGATGTTTTAAAAAGCTTCTCACTTTATTGTAATAAATTGGATTTAAACACAGAAGAGTTTCTATATTATCCACTTTTCTACAATCCAAACGTATTAATAGGAAATAAAAGTATTTTCTTTAAGTCATGGTTTGATGCTGGAATTCATTGTACAGGGGATATATTTAAAAATGGAACCTTTATTCCTTTAGATGAAATAAATAGAATGTATAATATGAACATAAATTTCATTCATTATACAGGGTTATTATTTTTGAACTCGTCCATGAAATCATTAAAAACAATATTCTGACGCACGCACGCACGCACGCACGCACGCACACACACACACACAAACACACACACACACAAACACACACACACACACACACACACACACACACACACACACACACACACACACACACACACACACACACACACACACACACACACACACACACACACACACACACACACACACACACACACACACACACACACACACACACACACACACACACACACACACACACACAACACACACACACACACACACACACACACACACACACACACACACACACACACACACACACACACACACACACACACACACACACACACACACACACACACACACACACACACACACACACACACACATACATACATACATACATTTTCGAAACCTGAACGCTGATTTTGAAACCTAAACGCGGACCCTAAGTTCAAGGTCAAGGTAAAAGGGGTCAAACATTGTGTGCGTATGGTAAGGTCTTGTCCATATACACATGCTTACCAAATATGAAGGTTATATCTGAAGTGACATAGAAGTTATGAGCATTTTTTAAAACCGTTACACAGATTTTGAAACCCAAAACAATGACGACATACCATGTTATTTCACAGTATGTCGATATAAACTAATCCGGCATGACCATATTATTTGGGTACCATATACGATTCCATAATTTTTAAACAACGCCATTTGTGCACATAAATTATATCGACTCATTCAGTTATATCGTCATGTCAACATTTTGTTACTTGCAAGTCATCAAGATATATGCCGTCATACAGTAAACAACACAGAAATAGTTAAATTTACAAAACGGCTAAAGGATAAAATATTGTAAGAGATTTATATGGAAACGTATATGGTACACCCTGATACTGTGATGATGTCAACATTATATGACGGCATGATATGAAAAAGTTGTCATGTCGTCAAAAATAACTCATCGTGTCGACTAAAACTACGATGGCAAGTCATTTTCAAAAGAGCATGACGCCTAAAATTATGTTGATTTGTCGACATAAGATAAGTTGTCAAGACTTAAACAACCCGCATGTTGGCATAAGAGCCTAAATCTCTGACGATATTTTAACCTTTATCCGTCTTGTAAATTTAACTATTTCTGTGTTGTTTACTGTATGACGGCATATATCTTGATGACTTACAAGTAGCATAATGTTGACATGCCGATATAACTAAAGGAGTCGATATAATTTATGTGGACAAATGGCGTTGTTTAAAAATTATGGAAGCGTATATAGTACCCAAATAACATCGTCATGCCGGATTAGTTTATATCGACTTACTGTAAAATAACATTTTAGTTACGTTTTTATTGTGCTATATTGTTTTGTTTATTTTTGCTCATTTTTAGTTCAGTTTTTAACGCACATGTTCTATTAAGTGTTCTTCAGTACTTTCAGTACGATTCATCCAATCACTAGTGCTGTATGGCTTTTACATAGACAGTGACACTTTTGTTCAGTTCTTTTAGATAAACCAAATTGAGGAACATTTTTTATTAAGTTTAAACATGATATGTCTTTTGCTAATCTTGATTTTGTTATTCCCCGCCATAGGCGGCGGGATATTATTTTGGCGTTGTCCGTCCGTCCGTCCTTCCGTCCGTCCGGCACTTTTGTGTCCGGAGCCATACCTTGGAAGTACTGTGGCGGAATTTATTGAAACTTGGTATGAGTATATATATGTATAAGAGAATGATGCACGCCAAATTGCATTGTACGCCATCTGTTAATAATGGAGTGATGGCCCGTTATATCTTGAAAAAAAAATGCTTTGTAATATAAGTTTAGAGCTTTATCTCCATTAACACATCATCTGGGGGTGCCTCACATTCAACACCCATAATCCTAGTGTCTAAG
This sequence comes from Dreissena polymorpha, assembly GCF_020536995.1. NCBI lineage: Eukaryota > Metazoa > Mollusca > Bivalvia > Myida > Dreissenidae > Dreissena > Dreissena polymorpha. Next base: position 19,587,264 of record NC_068360.1, read on the forward strand.
GTTAAGGTCACACATTGAGGTCAAACGTCATTAATTTGATTCCTTATTAAGTCATTCCTTTGATATTCACCAAGGGAATCTGTAATAACTGAATGTTATTGTCTGCAAACCCATCACAGGTACAAATGAGTTTAAAAAAAAAAAATTGAGAAAAGGCACAACCCTTCACTTATACCTTGTCTTTTAGTTCTACACCCATCCATAAACACAATTTATTTGGCAGGGATATCATTTCAAGGATAATGTTTTTATGTTTATGATATATTATTCTCCAAATGATGGAGGTCAAATGTTTTTTTTTTGGTATTTTTTATTGCCCCGAAGGAGGGCATATAGTGATCGGACTGTCCGTCATACTTTTTTGAAAAATGCTCATTACTTCTATGTCGCTTCAGATGTAACCTTCATATTTGGTATGCATTTGTATATGTACAAGGCGTTTCCATACGCACACACATTTTGACCCCTTTAACCTTGACCTTGAACTTAGGGTCCACGTTTGGGTTTCAAAATCTGCGTTAGGGTTTCAAAAAATGCTCATAACTTCTATGTCGGTTCAGATGCAACCTTCATATTTGGTGAGCATGTGTATATGGACAAGACTTTACCATACGCACACACTTTTTGAACTATTGACTTGACCTTGACTTTGAACTTAGAGTCCGCGTTTAGGTTTCAAAATCAGCGTATAGGTTTCGAAAAATACTAATAACTTCTATCAAAGCATTTTTCGGGGGCATATGTCATCCTATGGAGACAGCTCTTCTTTATTCAACTTTTACCTTTTCCATAATTTTCAACATTTGAATGAAAGTACAAAACACTGTAATTCATGTCAATGTAATCATTCTGATTAGATGAGATATTGCCAATAGTGTTTGTATGTTTATGATATATTTTTCTCCAAATGATTGACGTTCAAATGTTTTTTTAACTTTAACCATTTCTATAATTCTGAAAACATTTGAATAAAACTACAAAACAATGTTATTGATGTCAATGTTAATCATTCTGATTCGATGAGTTATTGCCCTTTGATGCCATAGGCACTATAAGGTATAACCTTTTAGGTTTCTGCACTCAGCAGCGACTAATTAAATTTGTATTGAAACATATAGAAGTACCAAGATGCGCATATGGTCACATATGTACATACGTACATACATACATGCATGCATGCATGCATGCATGCGTGCGTGCGTGCATGCGTGCATGCGTGCGTTCGTACGTACGTATGTACGTACGACATACATACATGCATACATACATACATACATACATACATACATACATACATACATACATACATACATACATACATACATACATACATACATACATACATACATACCTACCTACCTACCTACCTACCTACCTACCTACCTACCTACCTACCTACCTACCTACCTACCTACCTACCTACCTACCTACCTACCTACCTACCTACCTACCTACCTACCTACCTACCTACCTACCTACCTACCTACCCTACCTACCTACCTACCTACCTACCTACCTACCTACCTACCTACCTACCTACCTACCTACCTACCTACCTACCTACCTACCTACCTACCTACCTACCTACCTACCTACCTACCTACCTACCTACCTACCTACCTACCTACCTACCTACCTACCTACCTACCTACCTACCTACCTACCTACCTACCTACCTACCTACCTACCTACCTACCTACCTACCTACCTACCTACCTACCTACCTACCTACCTACCTACCTACCTACCTACCTACCTACCTACCTACCTACCTACCTACCTACCTACCTACCTACCTACCTACCTACCTACCTACCTACCTACCTACCTACCTACCTACCTACCTACCTACCTACCTACCTACCTACCTACCTACCTACCTACCTACCTACCTACCTACCTACCTACCTACCTACCTACCTACCTACCTACCTACCTACCTACCTACCTACCTACCTACCCACCCACCCACCCACCCACCCACCCACCCACCCACCCACCCACCCACCCACCCACCCACCCACCCACCCAACCCACCCACCCACCCACCCACCCACCCACACACCCACCCACCCACCCACCCACCCACCCACCCACCCACCCACCCACCCACCCACCCACCCACCCACCCACCCACCCACCCACCCACCCACCCACCCACCCACATACATACATACATACATACATACATACATACATACATACATACATACATACATACATACATACATACATACATACATACATACATTCATACATACATACATACATACATACATACATATATACATACATTCATACATACATTAATACATTAATACATATATACATACATACATACATACATACATACATACATACATACATACATACATACATACATACATACATACATACATACATACATACATACATACGGACGCACGCACGCACGCACGCACGCACGCACACACACACACACACACACACACACACACACACACACACACACACACACACACACACACACACATACATACATACATACATACGTGACGGAAAAGTAGAGCGCTCCGTCCTTCAACAGCTATTGGTCCTTTCAATGCCTATGTCAACAAATTGGCTGCCCAGTGTTTAGCTCACATAAGTACTTTAGTGCTCATGGTGATATTTGATCGACCTGTGTCCGTCGTGAACCTTTGCCTTGTGAACACTAGAGACCGCATTTCAGGGCAGATCTTAATTTTTATCAGGACATTGGTCCAAGTCATACCTCAACTGAGTTCTAAACTGGTCATGTGGGGTCGAAAACAAGGTCACTTGGTCAAAAAATAAAGACCTTGTGAATACTCTAGAAGTCACATTTACTATGCCAAAATGTTTGTGTAAATGATATGTCGCTTCTTGAATTCGAAAATGGTTCTGGTCGGTTGAAAACATGGTCGCCCTGGTCGGGGCAGTTTTCTGGACATGATAACACTTTTTTTTTGCCAATCATTATGAAACTTAGTCACAAAACAGGTTTTATTGAATTTTCAGACAAGTTCGAAATTGGTACTGATAGGTGGGAAAAATAATTGGCCGCAAGGGTGTGGGGCAGTTTTCTCTTTTTGTTTATAATGTAAACATGTGAAAACTCTAGAAGTTGCATTTCTAGCCCAATCTTCATGAACTTTCGTCAAAACGTTTGTTTCCTTGACACTTTTGATGTGTAAAATGGTTCTGGTCAATCAGTATTAAAAATCATGTCTACCAGGGGGTCTGGTAATTTTCTATATATTTTTTTTTGTGGTGGTGTGTAGCCCGCACGAGGTAAACAAACTCTATCTGGGCGAGAAATAATTAAAAATTATGTAAGTTAAAAGTGTGAAAAAGGATAGGCATACGGATGGGAACAAAATGTAAGACCTCTTGACTATTTTGATATGTAAATTGTGAAAATAAACTTAAAGCATCATGTTGAATTTTAATTAAAAACCTCAAGTCAAAATTTCCGATGTATACTGTTCAAAAAAGATAAGGCGTTGCCATCCAAAATGATATCGAACAGCCACGTTGATGACGAAGATCTTAAGCGTAAACGAGAAGCATCTAGCGTTAGCGAAGTAGACAGTAGTGTTAACGAAACGCCGAAAATTGACAAACAAAAGAAAAAGAAACCAAAGCAGAAATCAGCAGCCATGCAGTCTGAAAAAGTGAAACACCCAGAAGACGACAACGATGTCGTAACTCATATGAAAATAATAAACAAAAAACTTGAAAAGCTAGATAGTTCAATGATCAGTGTTAATAAACGGCTGGACAATGTCATATTTAAAGGTGACGGAACCCTTCATAAAACAATCAAAGATTTATTTGCAGAAATGAAAGACGATCTATTGAAATCTGTAGTTAAGAATATTGAAGTCCTAGAAGGTAGACTCTTTGAAAAAGAGCAAGAGATTGATAAGCTTAAAACGCAGTCACAAGTATTAGAAACAGATATCAAAAACCAAAAAGAAATGAACGAGAACCTTCTTAAAGAATTGAAGCAAATAGACATGAACAGGCAAAAGTATGAAAACGAAAGCGAACAGTACTCACGTTCAAATAACATCAAAATAAAAGGAATCGCGGATACCAACCTACGAGAAACAGCAAAACAATCAGCTGAATTGGTAATATCCGTCCTGCGCGCTCACAACGTGTGCCAAATAACCATGGCGGACATCAACATAGCGCACCGACTCCCAAACAAGGACAACAAGAACAGAGACATAATAGTGTCGTTGATTAGCAGGCAAACAAAATTCGACATCATAGCGAATAGGAAACAGCTAAAAGGGACAGACATCTTTATCAATGAAGACATGACCAAACTTAACTTACATGTCCTTATGTGCGTGAAAAAGAAGATGCCAGACGAAATAAACAGTGCTTGGTTCATGAATGGTAAAATCTTTTACAAAAACCATATGGACAAAATTCAAACTGTGAAATTTGAAGACTATGAACATTGGACGAACCTGCCATGGCCAAACAACACACCGAAGAGAGAGTAATGTACGCACCACACTTTGGCGCTTTTCTTTGTTAACAAGTATAGTATAGTGTATGTTCGATATAGATTAACGCTTCACTGACCACAGTGATTCGCTGAACAAAGTGTGACAATATATAATCTACTGTGTCACGAAAAAGATTAACGCTTCACTGACCACACTATTCCGCTGACTGAACGAAGTGTGATTATATAAAAACTACTGTGTCACATTAGGCATAATTAATATTAAGAACGCTTTATTTAAAAGATAGTTTGACTTAAAAAATTCAGTTCAAGCATAATATTTACTCGTGTAGTATTTTTGTAAACTATATACAACTCACCGCGATTCATATATGTTTTAAACCACCGAGAACAAGCAATTAATATGCGTCTTGTTGTTTGCTACATTGGTACAAATGTTTGTCTGTCACTGTCAGCCTTTGTCATTCTTGTTGGAGGTGTATGTCGAACATAGATTATTAGCGACCATGTGTGTAGGCTTGCAGGCGAATAGGATTATATGTGCATGCGTTTTTTTTTTGTATCTTTGCACACATGGATTTGTTTAATTTTGTTTTATATAAATAAAACACAACTTTTTTCTAGGCAGGTGTGCGTTTTTTGTTTGTTTTTTTTTTAAATCAAATTAAGTAAAACAACACTTTGCTGGTATTAATAAATATATCAATGTATTTAATTGATTGCGTCCACGCTTTTTGATAAATATATCATCTTTGTTGGAGGTGTCGAACATAGATGTATTAGCGACCATATGTGTATGTTAGTAGGAGAGTAGGATTATGTATGCATGCGTTTTTTTTGTGTCCTTGCACAAATGGATTTGTTAAATTCTGTTTTATATTAAGACACAATTCATCTTAGACGCGTAGATCTCTTATTTATTTATTTTTTATAAATAGTCACCATTTAAACTGGCATATGTGCACTGTCATATTTTTGTCAATTGTAATGACTTAAATAATAAACTCAATAACGCATCTTTTATAAACAAATAAATTACACTGATAAACAAATTGTAATGTTAAGACAACAAATATTCTTTACATAATATATACAATGACATGATCGGTACTTTTTTGCAACAAATAACTATCAGAATTTCTTCCTCCCTACTGTGAAGGACAATCATATGGAGCCTAACTCTTTACAGCTATCATTAATTCTATAATCACACAGGCATATTAAAATCTAGTGAAAATGTTGATACATAGCTTATATATAGATTAGTTTGTGTAGTGAATATTTACATACAGAAAAACAGAAAATCATAGGCATTTTAAAATCAAGTGAAAATGTAGATACATAGCTTATACATAGCTTAGTTTTTTTTAAGTGTATATTTACATACAGAAAAACTGAAAATCACAAGAATTGCATGTATATATGTGTGTATGTACGTGTGTATATGTGTAGGTGTATATATATTTGTTAATATATATGAATATACCTTGAACAATATCTCCTTTTTCGGTTTTCAAAGGAGGCATTCAATAAAGGTACTGACATCTTGTTAGAATCTCTCTCTACGATATCTCTTCCCAGGGTGAAGAGAAATCAAGTAGAGCAGATTTTTTTCCACCATTATTTTGTACTAAAACTTTCATTATCCGAAGTTAATATTACCAAAAATTGATAACGAAATAATGAAGTTTTTCTTTTGTGGTTGTTTCCGGATAGTTGTATGCACTACCATCATACAAATAAGCAACAAAGAATACTTAAAATATATGCATATGTATATATATGTGTGTGTATGTATATGTATATGTGTGTATGTGTGTATGTGTGTGTATATGTATATGTATATGTATGTATATATATGTATATGTATATATGTATGTATGTATATATGTATATATATATATGTGTATATATATATGTATATGTATGTATATGTATGTATGTGTATGTATGTGTATATGTGTGTGTATGTATGTATATATGGATATATATAGATATATAGATATGTATATATATATATATATGTGTATATATAATTGCACATTGGATAATTTAATACATATATAACCACTGATTCATGACATCATATGTAAGCGTTTTGTTGTTGTTTTGTTTTACATATTTCTGTTCTCGTCTTAGATACTTTAGCAGTACATTGGAAAAATATATCATTACTTTGTTTAAAAACCCATACCAATACCGTATGTTTTATTCTTTTTTGTTTTTAGTTTTTTGCATCTCTGTGTATCAATTGTTTGTTGTTGTTTTTTAGTTGATTTTGTCCCTTTATATTTTTTTTCTTTGCATTTATTCCAATATATATGTCATGATGAAATGTTTACTATATTTGTACATACACATCACTTTTGCATCGAACACCAAATCATGGAAAAATTCCATTGACCTATATCTTATAACAGAAATCAACTGGACATGTTTTAAAATAGAAACTAACTGGACAAGAACACACAAATTATCAGTAACATCACCCTCCACATTTTTAAATGATTAAATTATGCACTTTGAATGTAAAAGGGCTAAACAATAAAGATAAACGTATAAAAATCTTCAAATGGTTAGACGAAAAAAAATATAGCATATGCCTATTACAAGAAAGTCACTTGACACACACTTTAGCACAAACCTTAAAAGATGAATGGGACGGAGACATCTATCTCAGTGGACAACACACTAATAAACAAGGCATCGCCTTTCTGATAAAAAATACTATTGGGATGACAGTCGATAACTTTAATGAAATAATAGTTGGCAGACAAGCAAGTATAGATATCAAAATACACGAAACACAATTAACATTAATCAACGTTTACGGCCCTAACATAGATGATTCCTCTTTTTATGAAACATTACAATCCTTCATAATTAATAACCAAGATAAAAACATTATAGTCGGTGGTGATTTCAATACTGTTCTTAACCCATTATTAGATAAAAAGAAGGGATACCTTTATACTCATCCTAAAAATAGAAACGTTTTTGAATAACATAATTGATAATTACAATATGTTAGACATCTGGCGTACAATAAATCCAAACGAAAGCAAATTCACCTGGCACTCAAACACAAAACCAACAATATTTTGTAGATTAGACTACTTTTTAATATCTGAGTCACTTTGCAACATAATTGACACATGTAGCATAAAACCAGGATTTATGACTGATCACTCTCTAGTCGAACTTAAACTACACAAAATACAACCTGAGAGAGGCCCAGGATACTTTAAAATTAATAACAGCATCTTATTAGATACACAATATCAAGCGCAAATAAAACAAGAAATATTCAATACAGTTCAAGATAATAAAGATGCAAACCCAAACACCTTATGGGAAGTAATTAAAGGAAATATACGTAACACAACAATCAGATACACATCATTTAAACAAAAAGAAACACACAAACTTGAAGCTGAAACCATCAAAATCATTGAAACACTTGAAAAACAAATGCATGAAAAAACAAACGATACAACTGATATTGAAAATGAAATAACATCAAAAAAACAAGTATTAGAAGGAATTTATCATACACATCTCAATGGAGTAATACTACGAGCACGTGCTCAGCATGTTGAACACAATGAAAAAAATACAAAATACTTCGCAAACATTGAAAAACGTAGAAGTGAACAAAAAACGGTACACAAATTAGTAGTCAACGGCGAAGATATAACAAACAGAACTCAAATACTAGAAGAACAACGTCTATTTTTCGAAACCCTCTATAAACGAAAACATGTTGAAAATAACACCCTTTTTAAAAATACACATCATGCTTTAAATCAAGAGGAAAAACTATTGTGTGACGGATTACTCAATGAATATGAATGTGGATTAGCACTAAAAGAAATGCAAAACAACAAAAGTCCAGGATCTGATGGCATTACAATCGAGTTTTATAAAATATTCTGGAATGATATCAAAATATATTTAATTAATTCACTGAACTATTCATTTAACAACGAAAACTTAACAATGCTTCAAAAACAAGGTATAATATCACTCATTCCAAAACCTGGAAAAAACCTAGAATCCTTATCAAACTGGCGCCCGATTAGTTTACTAAACAATGATTATAAAATTGCAACTAAAAGTATATCAAACAGAATTAAAAAAGTATTACCATCAGTCATTTCAAGATCTCAATCTGGTTTTATTAAAGGACGATACATTGGTGAAAATGTACGTCTGATACAAGAATGCATAAATTACTTCAACCAACCAAACAATGCTGGCCTCATCTTCTTTGCAGACTTTGAAAAGGCTTTCGATTCACTAGACCATTCGTTCATGTTCTCTTGCTTAGAAAATATGAATTTCGGTGAAAGCCTAATTAAATGGGTAAAACTATTTTATACCGATATTAACAGTATAATAATTAACAATGGCTTCTTCTCAAACAGTTTTAACATCGAACGAGGGGTACGACAAGGATGTCCCCTCTCATCCTCACTATTTATTATATGCATCGAGTATCTATCACACTATATCCAATCAAATGAACATATAAATGGAATATCGCTAGAACCTGACGAAGAAATTAAACAGTCCCTATTTGCTGACGACGCAACTTATTTTTTAAATGACAGTATTGACTCGTTCAATAATCTTATAGAATCACTTACCCTTTTTGGAATGGCATCGGGTCTTAAACTTAACAAAAGTAAATGCACTGTGCTACGAGTAGGTAAATTTAAACAAAGTAATATTCAACTTAAAAAAGAAATGAAATTCCACTGGACATCAGATGAAGCAACAACGTTAGGAATAACCTTTACAAACAATGAAAATGAAACCATTCTAAAAAACATACTGCCTAAATTACAAAAATTTAAAAATTGTTTAAAATCATGGCAGCATCGTAAACTTACGCTAATCGGAAAAAACACAGTGTTGAAAACGTTTGCACTCCCTAAATTAATTTATACACTAACAGTTCTCCCAAACCCACCAAATGATATTATTAAAGATATACAATCAGAAATATTTAATTTTATATGGGACGGTAAACCTGATAAAATTAAGCGAACTCAGTTAATTCAATCAGTAGAAAAAGGAGGTATCCAATTAACGGACATCGACTCATTCTTGAATGCAATCAAATGCAGCTGGGTTAAAAGATATCTAGATAATACCAATACAAGTAAATGGAAATTATTCTACCAGGAAATCCTAAAAAAATATGGTGACTCCTTACTTTTTGAATGTAACATCAGCAATACCATTTTGCATGAAATTGCAAACGAAAACATATTTCTGTCTCATGTTTTATCGGCATGGACTAATGTTACTCATAATCTAGAAACCCAAATCACCAGTAAAACTATTTTATGGAACAATAAAGACATAACTTCAAACAATAAGACCTTTTTCTATAAACATTGGTTTGAAAAAAACATTAAATATGTCGACCAATTGTATGACTACAGAATAAAAGACTTCTACTCTTTTGAGAATATTGTTATATATACGGAATACCTTCGGGTAATTTCCTAATGTATTACACATTAATTAAAAGCATACCCATACATATTAAATCTACAATTAATACAAATAACACACCATGTACTCAAACATCATTCACGGAAAACATACGTGCAAAACAAAACAAAACAAACAAAATATTTTACAAACTACAAATTAAACACCCTGCAGAAAACTCCAAGATTCAAAATAAATGGCAAAGCCTTCTTCGAGAACAAGAATTTAATTGGAAACAAATATTTATCATGCCATATAAAACAACTATTGATAGCACACTGAGAAATTTTCAATATAAATATGTCCATAGAATCATAGCTACAAATAAATACCTTTTTAAGTGCAACCTATCCAACACAAATTTATGTGATATATGCAGCGAACACATTGAAACAATAGAACACCTTTTCTGGGAGTGCAAACATATTCAAATTCTATGGAACCAGTTAACAACATTTCTAGAGAACCAACAATTAAAATTAAAACTGTCTCTCTTAAATATCAGTTTCGGTGTGAATAATTTTAAAATACCAGAAATTAATAACACTGTGAACCACATTATTATATTAATGAAATATTTTATATTTAGCTTCAAATACAAAAAACAAATACCTACTTTCAACTGTTTTATAAACTATTTAAAACTAAAGATCCAAATTGAAAAAGAAATAGCCCTCAACAACGATAAACTTCATATTTTTGAACAAAAATGGAAACGCATAAACTTTCATAACCCAGTCCAGTTGTCTTCTACCTAACTCTAGTAACAACAGCATACACCACATGCAACCAAAGCAAAACAAAACAGTATATCCTAGCATATCATGTACAATATGTGTTTGACATTATTACTGTTGTATTATACCACTTTTGTTCTTGCTTATGCACACATTTACATTGTATGTTTTATATTGAATAAAAAAAAAAAAATTTTTCTATATATGCGTATATTAAATACTTTGGGAGACCTTAAACTTGACTTGAAGTCAGCCTTTGTCATATAAATGTTCTAAATTATTTGCACACGAGTTTAATTCGATCGTCTTTCTTTTCATCTCATTCCCTCAGGTGAGCGACCCAGGGCCTCGTAGCCCTCTTGTTTGTGTTACTTGTTTTAGTTGTTTAAGGACATGTTCTCAACTTTGTTTTCATTTGTCTTACTTTTTCTGAATAAATACTGAGGAACAGACTGAAACTCATTATATGCTATGTTGTTGTATAAATCACCTTTTTAAATTTGATATTTAGAATTAGAGATTTATAATTTAAATTACACGCTTCTATGCGAAGATTTAAAGCTCAACTTTCGTTTATTCTGAATAAAGTTTTTATTGAATCGGATTTTACTGCTCACCATTATAGTATCTTCTTGATGCTTCACTGCAGCTATTAAAGTGTTATCTTGAACGCGCTTTCCGGTCTTTTAAATGTAGGATGTTTAGTTGTCTCTAGTTTAAAATGTGCATGTTTTTGTGAGGTACTAATTTGCATAAAGCCGAATTAAATACCAAAAATAACCTACTTACATCAATGAAGCGAAGAAACGAGCGTTTCAATCCTTTTACATGTAATTACAATTAGGTCTTTTCGTAATTAAGAAGTTTTCTCCCATTCGGGAAGGTATCACGAGTATCCCGTGTAAAACGCGGTCCGTCTAACATGCGAATATGACTCATATCCGCGGATTGACCGAAAAGCGCGGATATGGACGAATACAGGCAATATCGACTCTTTGTCTGCAATGTTTAATAAAAAAACAACACAATATGGGTTAAATATGTTAGTATTGTCTCAAAACATAACAATTTAATAGACATTATCATTTTTCCAACTCTTAATTCATATCCGCGAACATGACGAAGTTCCAGAAGATTGTTTTAGGGCTACACACCACAAACAATATAACCATGCCGACACCACATATGTTTTGTTGTATAAGTTTACATAATGTTTATATAATATACTGAATGTATTATTATTCTAGATGTCGTCTCAAAACTTTAGTATTTAGATATACAATATGCTTTAGAAAATATTACAATATTTTTGGGCCGATTATCGCCACACCACAAGTAATTAATGATGTTACTTTTCCCTGGTTATATTTTATTTGAATTCAAAATGTTTATTTAAATATACTGAATGTTATGAATGCAGTAAATATTGTCTGAAATGTCACTGTTTCAAGTGGCATTTTTCATTTGAAAATAAATGATGATTTCAAATGCACGAATATGATAAAATCGACGAATGTGGTTTATCCAATAAAGGATCTATATTTGTAGTGCTATAATAACTTTATGCAAGGTAAAAAATTCTTATATTTGATTGTTACTTTTTATTTTATGCTTTCCGGTGGTTTATTGAGAAATATAAGTGAATGAAAACTGATAATTTCAAGGTTTCAAACAGTGAAAATTAACAGTGAAAAATATCGATAATTTTCACTTTTTGCTGTGAAATGATGACATTTTTTTGACGAAATGACGTCATTATCCCACCGAAAATTTTTAGTTAAACTCTTAAACAATATGTCCCGATTTTCGTTATTCCGTTTTGACAGAGTTGTCGTTCGTGTGTGTAGGTATACCTACTTCCGGTGTTAAGGAAAACAATTGGGAAATACTACTGTTCCATCGTCAAATGCCTTAATTGTAGCGGTATAATAGGAACATTTTCAAGAAAAGTAACATTACATATATTGCCTAAAGACTCATTACAAGAAAAGCTTGGGTGACAGCAATTAGCCGGAAAATTTGATTTCCAACGGCGTATACTCAAGTCAGATCCGACCACTTTCGAGACGGAATCGGTCCAAACTCTGTTGACCGAAACAAAATTCCTACTGAAAATTTACCTCAGCGCAAAGTAGTAACAAAACATGAAAGAAAGCAGTGTATATTAAGACAGCCACTTCCAGACAATATCCCTGTCACCTCTGCCCTACATTTCCATTCGTAAGTACCAGACAGGTAGCATGTTTTGTAGTCATAATCCAAATTGTCCACATCATGTTCATATAACCATTATAGTTTCACTGTTATTGAAAAGCAATGCTAAAATATTATATTCTTCGTTAATATTATGTTTTATAAGTGAATGGAGCAGCTGTAATATTAATCTTAAACATATAGGCTTCGTATTTTAACTTTTCGGGATATTGGATATGAACTGTTGAAATATTAACGAAAAATCTAAAAGATTTGCGGGACATGCATTGCTTTTCAATAACAGCGCTAATATAATGGTTATAATCACTCTTGAAACATTTAAATGTAGCACTACGATATCCTTTGTTCATTTGAATAAATACAATAACGTGCATATGTTTACGTACCAATAAACTATAATATATAGTAACAAACAAATGTAAGATATTTTACCTTGCATATTTAATAAATATTGTGTATTATTCATTGAACATTGACATGAACATTGCAGAAAAAGTGTCGATATTGCTTATATTCGTCCATATCCGCATTTTTCGGTCATATCCGCGGATATGAGTCATATACGCATTTTAGACGGACCGCTTTTTACTCGGGATACTCTTGATACCTAACCGAATGGGAGACAACTTCTTAATTACGAAAATCCCGAATTATCACTCTGCATGTGCATATGTTTTCAATGGTTTGGCTAAAAGACAATACAATTTGGGATTTATTGGTGAATGAATTTAGCAAGCGCCTTCATTTCGACTGTGTACATGTCGCACGTGGCATCATTAATCCAAGTAGTCTCACGCTTGATGCTCGATTTCCTCGTGCGCTTCGTGGAGGCAGCTCACTTCATTGAATATTAAAGCCTAGTCAAATAATATACTATAGCCAATCAGAATAATGTACACTAGTGAAACATAGGGCAATTGTAATTATGTAATCAACTGCAAGAAAAAAAAATGCCATTAAAGTCAAGCGTTACTTTTATATTCGCCGTGCATTTTTGTCGTTTTACAATGATGACTGCACGTATAATTGGCGATCAAATGCATAATTCGCTTTCAATAACACATTAATAATCCGGGTGAGTTTATATATAAAGGGTCAGAACATAGACCGAGCAAGTCAAAGGGTAAATGTATCACAACTCATATAAAACTATACGGGCTCGTAAACAAATATTCAAATGTTTATGCCCCCGCTAGGGTGGCATATAGCAGTTGAACAGTCCGTCAGTCAGTCAACTGCTATATGCCGTCAGTCCGTCCGTCCGAAAATTGTAATGGCCATAACGTTTTCAATATTGAACATAGCAACTTGATATTTTGCATACATGTGCATCTCATGGAACTGCACATTTTAGTGGTGAAAGGTGAAGGTCAAGGTCATCCTTCAATGTCAAATGTCAAATATATGGCGTCTGTCCGTCCGTCCGAAAACTTTAACATTCGCCATAACTTTTTTCATTATTCAAGATGTCAACTTGATATTTGGCATGCATGTGTAACTCAATGAGCTGAACATTTTTAGTGGTAAAATGTAAAGGTCAAGGTCATCCTTCAAGGACAAATGTCAAGTATATGGCGTCTGTCCGTCCGTCCGAAAACTTTAACTTTTGTATGCCCCTGAAGGGTGGCATAAAGTTTTTGAACTGTCCGTCTGCCTGTTCGTCAGTCAGTCTGTCTGTTCGTCCGTTCGTCCGTCTGTCCGAAAACTTAAACATTGCCCATAACTTTTGTAATATTGAAGATAGTGACTTGATATTTGGCATGCATGTGTATCTCATGGAGCTGCACACTTTGAGTTGTGAAAGGTCAAGGTCATCATTCAAGGTCAAGGGTCAAATTTTGCAATATTAAAGATAGCAACTCGATATTTGGCATGCATGCGTATCCTAATGAAGCTGCACATTTTGAGTGGTGAAAGGTCAAGGTCATCCTTCAAGGTAAAAGTTAAAATATATGGCTTCAAACCGGCGCAGTAGGGGACATTGTGTTTCACAAACACAGCTCTTGTCTGAAATACTTTGATAAATAAAGTGCGAAGTGGACATAATATGGAAATAAAACCTTACAAGCTTCGAAGACTGTTCATGTTTTGGTATTATTGGCACAGCTGAGTAGGTGATTTCGCTTTAGTGAAAATTTTGACGGACGACGAAGAAAGACCGATCACATTAACTAGCCCTTAAAGTGATCTACAAATAGCCCAATTTTGTGTCACATTTGTATAATTTTCCATTTCCTCATAAACGAATCATTTGACCATTAAAAGAAATGAAGATCGCATTGCAGTATGAACATTTATTTGAAACATGTACTTTATACATGTACACTAGAGTTTCAGGAACAGAAATTCAAGTAAGAAAATACAAAGTAAACATATCATATATTTGCGCCCGTGTAAATATATAATATAAGATTAACAACAGTCATTTCGTTAAATATATTGAAGTTTGAAAAGAAATGTTAATATATCTTTTGAAATAAAACATATTTTGAAATGAACATTCCACAATTAACGAGGATTTCATAACTAAATGACTGCCATGTTTTCAAACAGTTAGTGACGTTCCATTCATTATTTTGCAATCTAACAATATAATGAAGAACATGATTAATCTGTTTTTATCAAGTTTGCAATTTCTGTAAATGTGTACAACAATATGAGTGAATGTATTTAACAAAGAAAAAAAAAGTTTTCTACGTCATGATCAATTCCAATACCAAAAATATCAATTTTGTGTTGCTTATCGACACATTGTAAATAAAACTCGAAACGAAACTTACTTG
This sequence comes from Dreissena polymorpha, assembly GCF_020536995.1. Lineage (NCBI taxonomy): Eukaryota > Metazoa > Mollusca > Bivalvia > Myida > Dreissenidae > Dreissena > Dreissena polymorpha. The sequence goes on from NC_068360.1 coordinate 19,602,989, forward strand.
AACTAAACTAACTTAACGATAAAATGTGCAAAATATAACTACTTTTTTAAGCCATTTTTTTCCATATGTAATTAGTAACCATCCAATATTTAGTCAAGGCCAAGAACAAAGAAGTCGCACTTTCAATCGATTCAGGAATTGGCAGTTGCTCCCGCTGCATTTCACACACATGTTTTAGGACGGGTATGAAGTCATCTTTACACCCAAACTTCGGTTTCTTTACAAAGTATCTCTCTTGAATACGATCAATGGTTTCAACTGGCAAGGAAGCCGAAATAAAAAAATTTCGGGTTACATACGCCTCAGACTGGTAGTACATTACCATCGGTATCCCATTTGGTGCTTCCACATGTCTTTGCTGCCGAATCCGATGAGAATTCCATAGATGGGTGAAAGAGTTCAGATCACGTTGTATTAATGGTATGAAACAGAATCTCAAGCATTCTTAATGCACAGGATCATCAATTCGAAGCAAGCCGCTGTCTACCATATCCTTAAAATAGTTCCTCCAGTAAAACTGACTCTTAAATTCACCCAACAATGTTCAATTCTTTGATTGCCAGTGGATCTCCCATTCATGTAACTATTCATTCCAGAAATGTTATCTCTGTCATTAAACCTAAACGCTATCTGCATAGCCCGTACCCAAACGTTTTCTGTCCCTGCATCGCCACGAACCAGACTTGGAACGCGACCAATCCGTTTTAAAACATTAACAAAGAAGCCCGCGATAATACGAGGGTCGTTATTCGAATAACATGCCTCCAGCCATTATATGCATCTGGAAAATCCATCAATCACCCAGTGTATAGCAATTCCGAAAGGCTTTAGCTTATCATACCCATTAATGTGTATAGTCAAATTAGGACTTTTATTGGTATAGACTCTGCGTCGCAGGCGATGTGCAGACCTGAAAGCAACACCCTCAGGATCAATTACCTTCAATACACATCTTGTTGTTTCTTGGGTTACTTTGACATTTGTGGTTGTGTTGACCAGTTTCCATATAGTTTTATAACCACATTCAGCCATCCCTCTTTTATATACTGAACGAATCGCTCGTATAACGTCTGGAAGAGGAGACGACGCGTTGCGTCTTTTGAGCCCTAACCTACGCAGTATCCGTTTCAGTTGACCCTAACTGAGAGCAGCGTTGTGAAGGAAAAGCAAAAATTCACATATATCCGGACGCGTATAGCCCTGTATTTGATAACGCGATATCAAAAAACCCTTTCGTGATTTGAAAGTACAGCTAACGATGAGTCAACATATATCAGTGCCACTGACACACAAATCTGCAATATAAAAAAGTTGTGAGTCGTTAAACACACGTTTCGCATGTATTATTTGAAGAGAAATATCTAAATGAATCAATTGAGATTTAAGCTCTCTAAATGCTCATAAAACCCAACGAACACATTAATATTTATTGTTTGCAAACAGTGTATGTTATTTTTACCTTTATACCAAGCATTCCTGCTCTAAAAATGGACTGCCTGAGGCTTTGCGTGTTTCGAAAGAATATACCAGAAACTAAAAATCTGTTCGACGCCGGAACTTATGTTGCAATAAAGTGATGATGTCAAAATTCTACGACGACATGACATGAAAAAGGGTCATGGCGTAAAAAATAACTTATCGTGTCGACTAAACCTATGATGGCAAGTCATTTTCACAAGAGCATGACGCCAAAAATTATGTAGATTTGTCGACTTAGATCATGTCGACCAAATATATTATCCGGAAAAGCCGGAAACATTTACGTAGAGACTTCAACTTAATGTCGTTATGACGAGTAGAATTAAGGTGGGAAAAGCTACAAAACTTTGTCGACATACCATGTTATTTCACAGTAAGTCGATATAAATTATTCCGGCATTACCACATTATTGTGGTGTACCATATACGTTTCCGTAGATTTAGGCTCTTATTCCAACATGCGGATTGTTCACGTCTTGACAACATATCTCATGTCGACAAATCAACATAATTTTAGGCGTCATGCTCTTTTGAAAATGACTTGCCATCGTTGTTTTAGTCGACATGATGAGTTATTTTTGACGACATGACACCTTTTTCATATCATGCCGTCATAGAATGTTGACATCATCACAGTATCAGGGTGTACCATATACGTTTCCATAGTTTACTGTATGACGGCATTTATCTTGATGACTTGCAAGTAATATAATGTTGGCATGGCGATATAACTGAAGGAGTCGATATAATTTATGTGGACAAAGGGCGTTGCTTAAAAATTATGGAAGCGTATATGGTACCCAAATAATATGGTCATGCCGGATTAGTTTATATCGACTTAATGTGAAATAACATTTTTAGTTCGGTTTTAATTGTGCTATATTGTTTTGTTTAGTTTTGCTCATTTTTAGTTCAGTTTTTATCGCAAATGTTCTATTGAGCGTACTTCAGTACTTTCAGTACGATTCATCGATACACTAGTGCTGTATGGCTTTTATATAGATAGTGACACTTTTGTTCAGTTCTTTCAGATTAACCAAATTGAGGGACATTTTATTTAAGTTTAAACATGATATGTCTGTTGTTAATCTTGATTTTGTTATCCCCCGCTATAGGCTGTTAATAATGGAGTGATGGCCCTTTATATCTTGAAAAAAATGCTTTTAAATATAAGCTTAGAGCTTTATCTCCATTAACACATGAGTCAGAGCCATGAAACTTGCCATAGTTGTTCTCAATCATCTGGGGGTGCTTCACATTCAACACCCATAATCCTAGGGTCTAAGGTCAAGGTCACACATTGAGGTCAAAGGTCACAAATTTGATTCATTATTAAGTCATTCATCATTTACTAAGCATCAAAGGATTCTGTAATAACTGCATTGTATTGTCTGCAAACCCATCACAGGTACAAATGAGTGAAAAAAAATAATTGAGAAAAGGCACAACCCTTCACTTATACCTTTTCTTTTAGTTCTACACCCATCCATAAACACAATTTATTTGGCAGGGATATCAATTCAAGGAATTTGCTTGTTATCTTAATGTTTGCATGTTTATGAAATATTATTCTCCAAATGATGGAGGTCAAATGTTTTTGTTTCTTTTGCCCCGAAGGAGGGCATATAGTGATCGGACTCTCCGTCATACTTTTTTAAATGCTCATTACTTCTATGTCGCTTCAGATGAATCTTCATATTTGGTATGCATGTGTAAATGTACAAAGCCTTTCCATACGCAAACAAATTTTGACCCCTTTGACCTTGACCTTAAACTAAGGGTCCGCGTTTGGGTTTCAAAATCTGCGTTAGGGTTTCAAAAAATGCTCATTACTTCTATGTCGCTTCAGATCTAACCTTCATATTTGGTAAGCGTGTGTATATGGACAAGACCTTACCATACGCACACAATTTTTGACCCCTTTGACCTTGACCTTGAACTTAGGGTCCGCGTTTAGGTTTCAAAATCAGCGTTTAGGTTTCGAAAAATGCTCATAACTTTTTTCGTGGGCATATGTCATCCTATGGAGACAGCTCTTCTTTATTCAACTTTAACCATATCTATAATTCTCAAAACATTTGAATGAAAGTACAAAACACTGTTATTCATGTCAATGTAATCATTCTGATTCGATGAGTTATTGCCCATAATGTTTGTATGTTTATGATATTTTTTTCTCCAAATGATGGACGTTCAAAAGTTGTTGTTTTTTTCAACTTGAACCATTTCTATAATTCTGAAAACATTTGAATGCAACTACAAAACAATGTTTTTCATGTCAATGTAAATCATTCTGATTCGATGAGTTATTGCCCTTTGATGCCATAGGAACTATAAGGTATAACCTTTTAGGTTTCTGCACTCAGCAGCCACTAATTGAATTTGTATTAAAAGATATAGAAGTACCAAGATGCGCATATGGTCACAAATGTATATACGTACATACATACATACAAACATACATACATACATACATACATACATACATACATACATACATACATACATACATACATACATACATACATACATACATACATACATACATACATACATACATACATACATACATACATACATACATACATACATACATACATACATACATACATACATACATACATACATACATACATACATACATACATACATACATACATACATACATACATACATACATACATACATACATACATACATACATACATACAAACGTACGTACGTACGTACGTACGTACGTACGTACGTACGTACGTACATACGTACGTGACGGAAAAGTAGAGCGCTCCGTCCTTCAACAGCTATTGGTCCTTTCAATGCCTATGTCAACAAATTGGCTGCCCAGTGTTTAGCTCACATAATCACATAAGTGCTCGTGGTGATATTTGATCGACCTGTGTCCGTCGTGAACTTTTGCCTTGTGAACACTAGAGACCGCATTTCTGTCCGATCTTCATGAAACTTTGTCAGGACATTTGTCCTAATCATACCTCAACTGAGTTCTAAACTGGTCATGTGGGGTCAAAAACAAGGTCACTTGGTCAAAAAAGAAAGACCTTGTGAATACTCTAGAAGTCACATTTACTTTGCAAAAATGTTTGTGTAAACGATTCGTCGCTTCTTGAGTTCGAAAATGGTTCTGGTCGGTTGAAAAACATGGCCGCCAGGGGGCGGGGCAGTTTTCCGGACATGGCTATAAAGTTACCTTGTAAGTCACATTTTTTCCCTATCATGAAACTTTATCAGAATATTGGTTTTATTGATATCATGGACGAGATCGAAAATGGTCAAGATCGGTGGGAAAATATGGCTTTCAGGGCAGTTTTCTCTATATGTATAGTTTGTTTGAAACTGGTTCTGGTCCGTCAAAAAACATGGCCACCGTGGGGTCATTTTCCATATATTTTATGTAGTAAAAGAAGCTTGTGAACACCCTTAAAGTCACGTTTTTTGCCTATCATTATAAAACTTAGTCAGAAAATTGGTATTATTGATTTTTCAGACAAGTTCGAAATTGGTACTGATAGGTGGGGAAAAAAATTGGCCGCCAGGGGGTGGGGCAGTTTTATCTTTTTGTTTATAATGTAAACATGTGACAACTCTAGAAGTTGCATTTTTAGCCCAATCTTCATGAACTTTGGTCAAAACTTTTGTTTCCTTAACATTTTTGAGTTGTAAAATGGTTCTGGTCAATCCGTATTAAAAACGATGTCTACCAGGGGGTCGGTTAATTTTCTATATATGCTTATGTTAAATACTTTGGAAGACCTTAACCTTGACTTTAATTCAGCTTTTGTCATATAAATGTTCTGAATTATTTGCACACGAGTTTAACTTGTCTTTCTTTTCATCTCATTCCCTCAGGTGAGCGACCCAGGGCCTCTTAGCCCTCTTGTTTGTGTTACTTGTTTTTGTTGTTTAAGGACATATCACTTTCTTAAATAGTCAGTAGTGGTTGGAGTAATGTCAAATAATAATTCCTAATATTAGCATTCTATATTAAGTTTGGAACAATATTCATAACTAAAATAACATATACTTAAGTGATACATAAACCAGTTTTAATGAAATCTTTCAAAAAGAGTAAATAATCACACGTTTTCACCTAATAAAACACTTTCTTCTTTGGCGTTGTAAGTCCTTATTTTCTTTTTTTGTTCACAAATCCATTGACCCAAGCTGGAACCTACACTACTGCAGAAGATAATATTAGAGTATTATTAAATATAACAGACTAGAAACACTGAAAAAAAGATCATTTTTTGTATGAAAAAATGTAAACAAATTGAGTCTAAAAATAGTTGGAAAAAGTATAGTTGACCAGGATGACAAATATAAATTTGATTGAAACTTTTGGAAACAGTGTAAAATATCACTTTAACAAACACATTGATATATCATTATCTTTATAGTATTAACATACGCTATAAAATTTAAGGGATTTTATTAACATGTTTTCAATATTTATGTATCTTTCATATTATATTTTTTTTTAATTATCATTTCTGGCCCATCATACTTTTTCAAGTGTACTATTTTTTGACTCTAGTTGTTTACATTTTTTTCTTGCACAAAAGTATCATTTTTTCCGTGTTTCTAGTGTGTTATATTTAATAATACTCTAACATTATCTTCTACAGTAGTGTAGGTTCCAGCTGGTGTCAATGGATTTATGAACAAAACAAGAATATTAAGGATTTCCAAAGCCCAAGAAGAAAGTGGTTTATAAAGGGAAAACATTATTTACTCTTTTTGAAAGATTTCATTTGAACTGGTTCACGTATCACTGAAGTATATGTTATTTTAATTGTGCACATTGTTCCAAACTTCATAATACAATGTTAATATAAGGAAATATTGTTTAACATTACCCCACCCACTTCTGACCATTTCAGAAAGTGATATGTCCTTAACTTTGTTTTCATTTGTCTTACTTTTTCTGAATAAATACTGAAGAACAGTTTGAAACTCATTAGCTGTTTTGTTGTTTTATAAACCGTCTTTTTAAATTTGATATTTAGAATTAGAGATTTATAATTTTAATGATCAGCTTCTTTGCAAAGATTTGAAGCTCATCTTTTGTTAAATCTGAATAAAGTATTTATTGAATCGGATTTTAATGCTCACCATTATAGTATCTGCTTGATACTTCACTGCAGCTATTAAAGTGTTATCTTGAACGCGCTTTCCGGTCTTTTAAATTTAAGATGTTTAGTTATCTCTAGTTGAAAATGTGCATGTTTTTTGTGAGGATCTAATTTGCATAAAGCCGAATTAAATACCAAAACTAACCTACTTACATCGATGAAGCGAAGAAACGAGCGTTTCAATTCTTATACATGTAATTACAATTATCATACTGCATGTGCATATGTTTTCAATGGTTTTGCTTAGAAACAATATAATTTGGGATTTATTCGTGCATGAATTTAGTAAGCGCCTCCTTTTCCAATACGCAGTTTCGACTGTGTACATGTCGCACATGGCATAATGAATCTAAGTAGTCGTGCGCTTCGTGGAGGCAACTCGCTTCATTGAATATTAAAGCCCAGTCTAATGATATACTATACAATTAGTGACGTTTCATTAATTCTTTTGCAATCTAACAATGAAATGAAGAACATGATTAATAGGTTTTTGCCAAGTTTGCAATGTCTGTAAATGTGTACAACAATATGAGTGAATTTATTTTAGCAAAGAAAAAAAAACAACGTTTAACTTCTTCATGATCAATTCCAATAACAAGAATATCAATTTTGTGTTGCTTATCGACACATTGTAAATAAACACGAAACGAAACTTACTTGAACTAAACTAACTTAACGATTAAATTTGCAAAATATAACCACTTTTGTAAGCATATATTTTTGCATATGTAATTAGTAACCATCCAATATTTCAGTCAAGGCCAAGAACAAAGTAGTCGCACTTTCAATCGATTCAGGAATTTGCAGTTGCTCCCGCTGCATTTCACACACATGTTCTAGGACGGGTATGAAGTCATCTTTACACCAAAAATGCGGTTTCTTTACTAAGTATCTCTCTTGAATACGATTAATGGTTAATGGACCACTAATTAATATCATAGCCACACGCTAACCACCTGTGATCCGTTTCAGTTGACTCAAACTGAGAGCAGTGTTGTGTAGGAAAAGCAAGAATCCACATATATCCAGACGCGTATAGCCCTGTTTGTGATTACGCGAAATCCAAACATCCCTTTCTTTATTTGAAAGTACAGCTAACGATGAGTCAACATATATCAGTGCCACTAAGACACAAATCTGCAATATAAAAAAGTTGTGAGTCGTTAAACACACGTTTTGCATGTATTAGTTAAAGAGAAATATCTAAATGAATCAATCGAGATTTAAGCTCTCTAAATGCTCATAAAACCCAACGATCACATTAATATTTATTGTTTGCAAACAGTGTATGTTATTGTTACCTTTATACGAAGCATTCCTGCCTTAAAAATGGACTGTCTGAGGTCTTGCGTGTTTCGAAAGAATATACCAGAAACTAAAAATCTGTTCGACGCCGGAAGTTATGAACCAATGTTGCAATAATGTGATGATGTCAAAATTCTACGACGACATGATATGAAAAAGGTATCATGGCGTAAAAAATAACTCATCGTATCGACTAAAACTATGATGGCAAGTCATTTTCACAAGAGCATGACGCCAAAAATTATGTAGATTTGTCGACTTAGGTCATGTCGACCAAATACATTTTCGGGAAAAGCCGGAAACATTTACGCCGAGACTTCAACTTAATGTCGTTATGACGAGTAAAATTAAGGTGGGAAAAGCTACAAAACTATGTCGACATATCATGTGATTTCACAGTAAGTCGATATAAATTATTCCGGCATGCCCACATTATTGGGATGTACCATATACGTTTCCGTAATATGACGATATATATCGTCAACATTATATGGATGAGATAACCTAGATTATGTCGACCAAATATTTTCTCGGGAAAAGCCGGAAACATTTACGTCGAGACTTTAACTTAATGTCGTCGTGGCGAGTAAAATTAAGTGGATAAAACCTACAAAACTACGACATACCATGTTATTTCACAGTAAGTTGATATAAACTAATCCGGCATGACCATATAATCATGGTGTACCATATACGTTTCCGTAAGTTTCTGAAGCCAAAACAACATGTGTTTTTATCTACGTTATCTCGTCAGATTTATTAAGCATGGCTTGATTTATTGCAGCATCTCAATTAATTAGAAGATATATTTAATATCATTCTTATCTGGGCTTAGTTGTTTTTTGCTGTTGATAAGTTCGTATCGTTCGTATATTCGGATAACCGAAATAAAATGTGAAGGTTAACACAAATGAGACATTCGTTTGGTACGTGTTTGTAATATTACTTACAATAAAGAACTTATCTTAAGATATGTGGTTGTGTTGTTTGTTTTTTTAATAAACTTTGAGTTTTGTAATAACGCTTTTGTCTGTTTATGCCCTTGTGGTATTATAAAAGGATTTCATTTACGTAACATTTATTTTATCATGATATACTTCTGTTATAACAGATACTGAAATAGTCGATCCCTGTAATATAACTTTTAGTTAACGTTCGTTAATTTATTTTAGATTTATCATTCCAACGTTATAAAACATTACTCAAACGGTGTTATTTTTCAGCATGTATGCGTTATTCATGTATGATCTGTTGAACGTATCTATGTATTTGTGTATAAGCATTACTCAAAAAAAATTATTATTTTACAGCATGTGTGTTATGTTAATTTCTGATCTGTTGAACGTATGTATGTATTTGTGTATCGGTTCAATAGTGTCATATTAAAGCAATAATGCATATTTTAAAGTTGTGTAGCAATAACAAACGCTCAACTCACGATGACTATTCTTGTATTGCTATGCAGGTCTCAACCTTGGTTGCCTTGGGAGACGAAACCTGGGTGCGGGTCGTTTCTTATGAATATATTACATTGATAAGATAGCTCGCTGTGACATAGTGCCAGTGTATATACTTTAGATTCACAAGTTCATGGCGTTCGTCTCTGGATTGTATTTATTTTGATGTTCAAATATTTTTCTAATATGAAAACAATTCCTTTCTTGAATTACGGTATCAAGATTTAACCATTAAATTGTCAAAAACTATTATAGCAGTAACAATTATAAAGGTTTAACTATAATGATTCAACAACTGCTGCCATATGCGACGCGGATAGGATTTGGGCTACAGCAACTTCGACTTCGTTGTATACAGTTTAAAACAGATATAATTGATTTTCGGGCACATTGGTCCATACATATATATCGCATTCTGAAAACTATAATGCTCAAAGTAGGAGGCATTGGTTCACTAATACGTAAATGAATACAATAAATAAAACGATGCACTTCTTTAGAACTGAAGTAACTTTTTATTTACATAATAACTTTATATAACATATCGTTACTATAAACAGTAAAACCTTCTGGCGGGTATAAATGATCATATCTGTCCCGGGTTGATTTTTTATATCTGAAAAGAATCGGATAACTGAAACAATGGCGTCCACATTCTGTCCACACCAATAATGATTCATTAAATTAAGCCAATTATCAACGAAATAATAGAAAATGATAAAAATATAAACGTGGCATACCATAGACATATTGAGGATTTCGATTGCAACTGTAACTGTTATATAGATAAGATTAATGACATGTATTAGTTTTGAACAGGAATCATCAAACAAAATTTAACTAACGATCAACTTACCTCAGTAACACATTAAATAAAAAGCTTATACAAATGCAATTACTACGATATACACTTCCCTTTAATGTGTGTCTTCCATCTACCTTTATTTTACACTAGACAATGTTGTAAACTTTTTATCGAACGTTGACTATTCTGACCAAAACAGGATTAACGACATCGCATGACTAGTCGGACTTATTTATTTTATTCATATCAAAGTTTATTTTTATGCATAACAATCACACAATCCGAAATATATTTTGGGTTCGGTAGATGCTTTTAAAAATATATTACTGGTAAAACACCACCATGTCCCAAAAGAAGACCCCAAAACCTAGATAATTTTGCCGATACTGGTGGGATTTGTTTCAGAAATTACGTCACACAGTTAAATGAAAACTAAAGTTAGGAACACCGGTTCGGAAATAAATCTTAGTCAAGATAACAAATACGAGGGTTATGTAATATAAACGATAACACACGGGACAGCTTGGGCCGGACATCTGGACAAGCTCTGACATGTGTAATTGTCTAAATATATCAGGAGCGCGTTTGTGTCAAAACATTTCATAATACAATTTTGAATAAAGAATGTTGCAAATAAGTATTATTGAATGCTATATAAAGTGGGTCTTTTTTATATAGTACGCGTATTTACTTTTCAATACATTATTAAACCCTTTGGCAATTTAGCGATCAATACAAAAGCTCAACCGGTGAAAGACCTTTTCCGAAATAAAGTGCATAATAATGCAATCGCCTTTTACTAATATGTAAACAACTGTGACGTGTCCTTAGTGGCATCCGTATAACGAAATACAAACATTCACGACATGCGTGACTTCTGGTAAAAAAACGAGTTCTACTATTTGACTGAATATAGATTGTAGTGTAATTAAATTAGTAAAAGTCAACTTGCCCTTGACATTGATTCACACGTGATATTTTTCACATGCGCACGTGCAAGTCTTAATGAGCTCACATGAAGACTGTCCATCAATTCATTGCATGAAGAAATTATCATGGTCCGCAGAAATTGGAAAAAAGTATTTCAGAGCCCACCACCATTGATGCATTACTTTCTTGAGAGAGTTTAAGTTTGTTACATCCATGATAGTTTTAATTAGTAAGCACAAGGTAATGGTTGCAATGATAATATTCAACAACGGATTTAAATGACAGTTCTATTCAGTGCCTGATCGATATTATTTTTCTTTTGATTTTCATTTTGTGTGAAAAAGTGTTTCGTATTTACTGACATTGAATACTGGTATTCTCAATATGTATTATGACGAAAAAAGTAAAGCATCACGGCTCCAACTCTATTTCAGTTACGGTTATCATATTTTCAAAACTAATTAAGATACATCCGAATCAAATCCTGTGTTCATTGTTTAAAAGAAGCTCTTTCATACGTTAAAAGTCAAATAAACTTCAAGTGTATTTATCATACTTAAGAAAACATTTCACCCAGTCAAATTAAACGGAACAACCTTGAACGCATGGGAATGTGGCAATACGTTTTGACACGAAACACGCGCACATTAATTAGTGTATGACATCTCTGCGCAATCTTGAAGACTTGGGTGGCCGAAACGTTCATTAGATTGCTCATCTTTTTAAGTGGATGCTACAGTGTCTGTTTGTATTTCGAAGAGAAAAGTCGAACACTTTGGATCTAAAGAAGCCTTAAGAGTTGCATAGAGCACTGAAGTCAATTTAAAACACAGAATGAAACTTCAAAAGAGTTTATGTTTGCTATTGAACGTGATTGTCCTCACTTGTGCACGAGAGCCTTCGAGCCCGATTTGCTCGCGATACGACTACGAAGAGCGTTTACTGGAAAGAGTCCTTAGAAACGAACTGGCTCTCGAAACCACTCTGAATGAAATAGTGAAAACGAACGACAAAGTTTTGGATGCGTTAAAACAATTAGAAGATGGGAAAGCAAAACTTGAGTCTTCTTTGGCAGTCATGGAAAAGACACAAATCGAAATGGAATCTAGACTAAGTGATTTTATTAGCAATGCTTCCAACTTTATGAACACGACTTTGGCTGCAAATGTGGGCGCGCTGGAAAAGAAACAAATCCAAATGGAATCTAGACTGAGTGATTTTATCAATAATGCTTCCAACAATATGAACTCGGCGTTGGCTGCAAATGTGGGCACAATGGTTAAAGCTGCTGCAGAAATCAAAGCAAATGCATCTGTGACAGTGCAGCAACTCGTAAACGAAGTCCACATCCTAAAAGGTACGTATACCAATCAGGTTTATACCATATATGTGATGAGCGGGTTAAAATTGAAAATCTAAATGACGATTGCTCAAAGAGGGGTTATTTGTTTGTTGCTTTCGGTGTATGATCAAATTTCTTTCAGGAGTGGTTACATTAAAAATTGTTTATAGTGCAAATAAATCCTTTATTTACAACCACAACTAAAATATTCATTTAACGAGTACAATAAAAACGCAAAATATGCGAGAGACTGTAAAACGTAACACGATTTTGTTACGGTGTTGTTTAAAAATTATTGCAATTTTTTCACTTTAGTAAAACATAAAACGAATGTCATATTATCACTTTTATTGAAATGTCTTTCTCCAATAAAATTATATATTTAACTGAAAAACATATAATAATACTAAATATCCACATAGATCGACAGAGACACAGATTTACGACTGTCTAATTATGGCAGTATTCTTATTAATTTGGTTGAAGATCGTATAATATTTACATTCTCCAAGACATTCACCAGGACCCGAACATTTAAATTACAATACTTATTTCGTACAGATACGACGGCGTGTTTAAAGTTTGAAATTGTGAAATTAGATTTCGTCAAAATGCAAAATATTATTTTCTTATAATCTTGCAATAGGCACTTGTTCAACGTAAGCGTTTCTGTTTATTGAATGCTGCGATAAATAAATACCGCAACGCACCTATGTTAAGTTCTGGCGGCGTAGTCTTATGTACATTGGTTTACTTAAATCCTGTATCGAATGAAATCACAGAGTGATAACCATGTTGGAATTTGAACTCACTAAACCAACATGAACAGTCTCCCCACTCTATCAGTTGAGCAAGTGGGCCCAGATGTCATTGCTTTCGACAAACACGTTTTTATGTGACACATATCAATGAATGCAATTTAAAAGAGACGCAAACTGACTGTTGAAAATAATTGAAATATCACGTATTATTTAAAAGAAACAATACATCATAGTAAACAGTGTAACATCATTTCAACTTGATAGTATGACACTTTATTGAAGAGTGCAATTTTCTAGGTGTGAACAGACCTTTCCCGGGTTTTGATAAACTTTGGAAAATTCCACTTCAACCACGGAACAAACAACGTTCGCCTATTTTATTCATCAATTTTAGTTTCATTAAACGATGGATAAGTTATGTGTTTTTAAAGGATTATATATGTGTTTTAAAGGATTATATATGTGTTAGCTCTGTTTTTAACCAACCGAGTATTGGGATTGCGGTTTTCAAAACACTGACTAGTTCATTCCGGGACACTTATATTCGATTTATTTTATAGGCAAGAATCGGATTATTGTTTTAGCAACGTGAATATTTGTCTTTATACAATTTTTCAATATGTAATAGTTACAAAATTAAGAGAGTAAATACAATCGCAAGAACAGAAACTATGCGCTGTTTTATTGCGTGTGCATATTCACCGTCGATATGGCACTTAAAGTATCACAATGATTTAATACTTATTTGAAAACCAAACTTCTCCGTTAGCCTGTATTTATTGGGATTGCGTCATTATACAATAACGTGTACTTATAGTACTAATATTATATTTACTATTAATATTTAAAATATGTCACACACATTTTAAGTTCCGTATGTAATCAAATATTACGTCTTATAAGAGGTCAATTTGGACAATTGTATTGACATTTTTTTATTTTGCTGTAAATGAGCAATGACTGTTTCTTCTCCATTAATTATTATATTATCAATCTTATATACTGTTAAGCGCTTTATTTTATTTTACAGGACATATCAAAATGTTACTTCTGAGAGCTATGTAAAAACCTTCATTCACAAAAATAATAAGTACTTTTACATTTTTGTAAAGAATATATTTACTTTATTTCAGATCAGTTAAAAGTCCCTACAATTTACTTCCGTGCGCGCATTACGACCGCTACAGACTTATCAAGTAGCCTTGATGTTATCTTCCCTACAGTGGAGGTCAACGAAGGTCAAGGTTATGATCCGTCATCTGGAAAGTTCACAGCATCCATCCCTGGAATGTATCTGTTTAGTGTACAGTATTGTGTTTATACCTCGAAACAAATTAGTCTTGATATCGTCCACCAAGGTAAGGCATTACAGAGGTCATATTTCTATGATGGAGCTAGTAATTATCCATGTGTGACCATGCAGGTATCAGCATCGATTGCCATGGGGCATCAGGTCTGGGTGCGCACTTACAGTACGACCAACTTGTATGCAGATTCGTACAGATATACCTCATTTTCTGGCACATTGATACATGTATAACAACACTTTGAAGTATTGAAACATACTACACTTCGTGAACAAGGAGACACCAGTTTTCTTATAAATGTTTTACATGTTTAGACTCTTTAAAATTTCATTTTGGTTTGTAAAATTTATGTTATCACGCATATGTGCAAGAAATATATAACTATATTTTTCTTTGATAAACAATGACTATAAGTGTACAATTATTTAATCCATGATTATATCTTTTAATTTCGTTGAAAGTGCGCTGCTTTATATCGTTGCACTGTTTTTGAATAGCATTCGTATATCAATATGTATCGGTGTTCTCGCCGGGTGGTTTCTTCAATACATGATAAATAACGTGTTAATAACCAACAATTAAGTAATTCCTTCTGTTTTCTGTTAAAAATACTTGTATTAAGAAATATGAAACAAACACATATGTGCACTTGTAATGTATTTCATTATATACTATTGCTTATGGTAGTGAGGCGGACTAACGTATGTATATGCTTTTATTGAAATGTCAATTTCTATCTGAGAAGCATGGTTGAAATATCACTTCAAATATATATGTCGTTTGTTTTGAATATCGTATTCACTAAAACTGTACTTACTTTACCACTAGTATTTGATAATTTAAGATATATAACACAAAGTATCTATATTTGTCAAAAGAGAGTAAAATCATTGATAATGTGTCATGTTGGTGATGCTTGTTTAGTGCTTTACGTGCTTGTATTTTCATTTTCGAAAGCGAATTTCTTTACATAATAAAAATTGAAACGCAATACGCGTCGCGTTTTTCAATCACCCATATGATTGGAGTCGTGTGTCGTGTAAGAGTGGTCCATCCAAGAGCTATAGTAGCAAAACAATAAGGCGCGTAGGAAGCTAAGAAACATTGGTTCCGCGGTTGGGGTTTGTGCGGGAGGAGTATTAACACCTGACGAGATTCTTTTAAAGTTAAACTTTTGATTATACAAATATTTTTCTTTTTTAACTCAGCGATTCATAATACATAGTTTATTTTCCATATTTCAAGATCAAATAAAGTCCTTAAATTAATCAAACACGCAGGATTTACACACATCTATTATTTTAACTGTTATTATAAATATAAATAAATTAGTTAGTTAGTTAGTTAGTTAGTTAGTTATATTGGTTTGGAAAATCAATTTTAGTGACAATTGTATTTAATAATGAAACCGTAAATTGGATGTTTAATTTAATGAAAGAACATTTTATCCAGCGTTGTTGCCCCAGGCGGTAATGGCGCGTTTTAACTCCGTGAAGTAAAGCGATATCTCGCGATTAGCAAATCTGTCTAAAGATTAAGCGATATACCATGAAGAAAGACCCTTATTGCAACAGTAGGGGCTACCTTGTTGAAATACGTCTTTAATCGATGAGATATGGGTTTCTTGATAGCAAGAGCTAATAGATTCAATAACGGTTTTATAACAGATTATTCAGATTACTCAGATTGCATAATGAAATCATCTCGAATAATTGAATACATGTTTATACTACATTAAGTTATAACACTTTCTTATTTCATGATTATACGATTTGAAAGAGTACTCACAATTTTGATGGACTAAACAAAGTCAGAACCATTTCCATTTGACTCTGCTGGAGTAAGCAAAATATGATAAGTGGCAAATGGCTATTTTCAAAACTGTATCACATGGTATGAGATTGTTATGAATAACAACTAAATAATTTTTTTCGGGACCTATTATTGATATTAACGCACACATTTCGTTTATTTCTTTTTTGCCCTAACGTCAAACATATATTATAAAAACACTGTTTATTATCCCAGATTTCACCGTTAAAGTCTTCAAACGTAAAATGTGTAAATAACCATGATTAAGGGACACCAATAAGGTAAAGATGCCGATGCCGAAATCTAATTGCAGCACCGGGCATATTTTCTTAACAATCATTGATCAGTGAGAATTCTGTATAAGTTATGATAGTTTTCGACAATATTTTTTACGCTCCTGCTGCCCTTAATTCTACGTTATTAAATGATACTCTGCTTATATTCATATATAAGACAAAACACACAATTAGCGTTGAAAACCTATTTACAAATGCAGACATTAGTTCCAAACCTGTGCAGATCACAGCAAAGTATAGTTCCCGCTTAAAATGTGCATTATGATTATTAAGTAATGTTGGACGGGATCTATTTTTCGTATATTCGTCAAGTGTCTGTAAGATTTTCCATTTCCATTTGCTTATTTTGACAAAATAGTAAAACTAAGATCGTACATGCACATTTGAAACAACATTTCACAAAAAGGAGGATTCGACATGCCCATTGAAGGAACAAACTGCCCAAGTTTAATATTTTTCCGTAGCTCCAATGCAGCAGAATACAGTTAATGGAAAGATGATATTCGTAACATAACAATGGTCTGTAGATAGATAGAATCGTGATGCTGGGCATTTTTATTCATCATTGAAGAGTCCATGCATTTTTGACGTCTTTTTGCTTTTTAAGCAAATATTGAATATAAATTACTGGAAAGGAGACAAAACACGTAGTGATGTATATGAAGAGAGTAAAAGGTTAGTGCCGTATCGTTGTGTAATATATCAGGAGATGCTAATAATAAAAGAATGACCGCTGGATTTGTAGCGGGATTGGTTATGATGTTTGACGTGAGATGTAATTATTATAACGTTTTAATCACCTCCGCTTAATATTTGTTGAATATGTTTTGTTTGCTGTTTATGTTGTTTTGTGTTTTAAATGGAGTACATATTTGTATCAAAATGTTCGTGTGTTGTTTATCTGATTCTATTTTATAGTTGACCTTGAGTGATTTGAACTTCCTCCAACCATTAACTGATAAAACAACTTCTTGTTTGGAGTTACGTGAAATTTGCAATAAAGTTAACATGTTCTATCAACATGAATCAGGTTCAACAAAACAAACAATTTCATACCAAGAACGTACATATTTTATTCTAGTTTAAAGTGATACATCACAAAAACGTTTATTTTTTAAAAATCACCACATCCCGCACTACAGAAGTTAAATGACGTCATCAATGGGACAATAAATCTAAAATATCGATATATTCATTGAACTCGCAAGTATTGCACAGAAAGTCAAGACAAATGATAACTGTATGCTAATCCTCAACTATTTAAACAAACGATTTAACACGCTTATGTCAATATTGACACCATCATTAAAATGTCAATTTCAATGCACATCTCCAAATGGCGTCTCCATACTATTCGGTGAAGTGTGTTCTTCGATTAAATTTGTCGCCGCAGTCCATTCCTGATCTCCATTTCAAGACGTTTATAATTAAAGCGGGTGTACTCTTCCCATTCGTAGTGCAAACAACTTTTTTTTCTCTATACGATGTTTAAAATAAGCGATTATTCGTGTCGTCGTTTCGAACGCCGTTGCTACATGTATGTCAACGTGTAAAAGCCAGATCAGCAGAATCAGCGGAGATCCGTACATTTTAAATATAAAAAATTGATTATTTTGCAGATTTTTAGGAAAATGTTGTATGATAAACATAAAAACAGGTTACTGCCCCATCGTTTTGTAATATATCAGGCTCGGCACGAATAAAATAACGGCTCGGCAAGCCTCGCCGTTATATTACTCTAAGTCTCACCTGATGTATTACAAAACGATGGTACAGTTACCTGTTACTCTCTATATATCGTTTTGCTTGATATCAGTCATTTATAAACGAAGAATTATGAAACACTTGTTTTGACGTACATTATCTCGTATTATATCTATCAAGCATCAGATTGATTAGCTTGAAGTATATTTGTTGTGGCATCTTCATTAATTTAATACCACAGTTACCATGCGCATTTATGCGCACGTGTTTTATCATTAGTATGATGGCGTTGTACCGAAAAAAGCGATGCAAAATGACAAACGAAAATTGATCATAAAACTGATAGCTATGTAAAATATTGCAAAAAAAAGTTATTTTTTTTTGTTTGGACAATTTCCACGAACTCTCGAGGGTTTAATCTTAAATGGTTGTTGTTATTTTGCAAATATTGATTTTATTATTACGTTTGCGCACTTTTGTCTATTTATTCCTTTGCGATTACTTTAAAAGAAAACGATTCAATTCCTTTTCATGATTTTATTCAGTTTTATTTTGTTATTTTATGCGCGACGAATCACTGGTACTGATACATTCGGTTCAAGTGAAATAACGTTCCCTGTTGTATGGTAGATTTCTCATTCCAAATATATATAGCATCACAGACAGTACATTATTCTACCGCTTGTTCTTATTCGTTATTTCCGATCAGTTGAACATATGTTTGTATGTTAATACCGGTTCAATATTGCCATATTTACGCACACAAATCTAATATACTTTGATATTGTGCATCAAGGAAATCACAGCTCCGCGTAAGAAATTGTGCTGCGAATAAAGGCGAGATAAAGGGCGAATAATAAAACGAAATAAACGCGTATCACTTTCTTACTGATATGGCTGGGACTTGGGCGACATAACCCAATTTAAAAAAGGTTAATAAATGGTATATAACGGCGAAAATTATCCGTGTCGGCACGGGCGTCACCATCTTGACTTCCTTTTGATCATCACGTGATAACTTCCTTTTAATTGAAACAAATTTTCCAGTTAATCAGTCACCAAAAAATGACGCTACATATACAACACATTCGGATTCAATTATAGTTTTATTTTAGGTATTCTTCAATGTCATTCAGAATTACAACAAAATCACTTATGCAAATGATATTTAATGTATGTTTAATCGTGTTATTTCAATCGGCCTTTAAAAGTATATTTCAGAGACGTTGTCGTATCGCAATCATTCAAAGTAGTCTTGTAAAGTTTATGTCAGAAAGACGTGTTATCTTATGGGAATGAAAAGCAATATCATTACTTTTGATTTGTTGTATAGCGATGCTTATGGCACTCCCGAATAACGTTCTACAGAGATGGTAAAGAGTTCAATGAAATTAAAGGTACTTTAAATGTCATTGTTAAGACCCAAATTATGTTTGAAAGCAAACATAAATAGGCTGGACGGTACACTTAATAGATTAAATCATTTAAGTAAGCTATGTTTTACCAATATTACATACTTATTATGGATGACACTAGCTTATGTTATGTGTTAGTTACAACGACTGTTCCTAGGTTGTGCCGCCGAGATTTATAAGTTTTTCTTTTCTTAATTTCTTAAATTGTTTCAAAATGCATATACCTCCATCTCAGTGTCACATATCATGCGCAGCCACGTTTGTTTATGTACAAATAAATACTCTGAATGTGTTCGCTGACACAAAATAGAGGCCTATATACATTATTCAGATATTGACCTTTATTGTTACTAAACATGCGAACTTCGCCGTTTCTGCTCTATATCTCCCCCAGTTTATTGAATCTTCACCAAACTTTCTACAAAACACTCATACAAATTTCGTCATGTCATCAACAACATTTCTGCATTTTGTGCTACATAAAAAAGGACAAATTTGACCAGTAGCCATGTCGCGCCTTCACTTCACATGTATTGCCTTTTACAAAAAGGAACTTTACAAAAGAAATGCCAATACTGCCGTTTAAGCACTATTTACAACACTTTGCTTTTCACCGAATCTCCATCAAACTATGCAGACATGAAGTCATGTTTTTACGACTGGCGTATATTATTGTTCATAACCTTGTTCGATGCTAAAGAATCTGTAGATGTGTTTGGCTGAAAAGGTGATTCCGTTTGGTCTGTTAACACATTGCTTAACTGGTTAAGTGAGGTTTACAGAACAGGACTCTACAAATATTCTCCTTTTCGCAATTTTAAGAAAATGCTAGTAATTTCATTCGGCGAAAGTAAAGCAGCGATAGGTATTTGTACGGGACAGACAATGCGTCTTTATTTGAAAATGTGCTTGAAAATCTGTAAGTTGGAAATCTCGCAAGCTGTTCACTATTGTTTGAAGCCAAAACAACACATGCTTGACGTACAACCCTTTCATAATGTTGCCAGATGTTTAACGCCCGACGTATCTATGCAATTACACATACATTTGTTTTTGACAAGATTTAACGTTTGTTATTTGTGAAACAGAAAAATATAATCATAATAAATTCGTGTTCTATTTAATTTACAGGTTTTCGAAACAGGTGCTAATAATCTAAACATGTTAAAATATTTTCTTATCTTCTAGGAATTTCCGTGGTCGGAATATTTACTTTGTGAACACAAGTTTAGCCTTATCAGCCAGCGCCGTTACGGTGGGAAACATTCACAGAAACTTATCTAATGTAACCGATTATTCAAATACAGTTTTGCTTTGTTTATTTAAAGACTGGTCATGAAGTTATAAAGGGTGGAATTTAGAGGTGTTTTTTAAAAATCATTTTTTTGTTGTTTTTTTTTTGTTTATAGAATCAAAACATAAATATTTCAGACCGTTGCAAATTTTCAGACTAATATATTATGTAAGAAAGAACATTTATATATTTATATTTATTATTATACCTGATTTGTATAGCGCTCTTTTCACACATTGCCGCCACGCCGCCGAAGGAGGCCGTGCCGATATCAAACCTAAGTTGACATTAATTCCACAGTGAAATGTTAAAAGATTAAGAGGAAAACAATATGTTCTGACTGGTAAAATATGAAAACAGCTAAAAAAAAGAATATAAAAATGTGTCTGTAACATTTGTAATGTCTGCTCATTTAATTGATTCTCTAAAACACAATGTTTAAATTATTGAAATTGAAATAGTAAACATACATCATGAGTTGAGAATTAGTCATAGCAGCAACTCATTACACAATAATACCCAGCGGCTGTATGCGCATGTACTAATCGATAAGAAAAGAGTGCAGTCGGTGTGTGTGTGTGTTTATCTTCTATTTAAATAGAACAATACGTTCATATCTTAAAGGAATCAGCTTCATTTAAGAGATTTCACCGCAGTTTTGAATCTTAAATGTCTCCAAGCAATGGTGGTTACACATAGTTTTAATCGTTCTGTTGGTATCAATTTTTCAATATTTCTTTGTACAGATCGTTGCATTTCATTTATAAAACGAAGAACAATGCTGTGTTTCTGCTGATAGAGCAATGCGCCCAATGTCTGTCTGTCTGTCTGTTTCTGTCTGTCTGTCTGTCCGCCCGCCAGACCACCCGCCCGCCCGCCCGCCTGGATGCATGCCTGCCTGCCTGTTTGTCTGTCTGTCTGTCTGTCTGTCATTCTGTCTGTCTGCCTGTCTGTCTGTCTGTCTGTCTGTCTGTCTGTCTGTCTGTCTGTCTGTCTGTCTGTCTGTCTGTCTGTCTGTCTGTCTGTCTGTCTGTCTGTCTGTCTGTCTGTCTGTCTGTCTGTCTGTCTGTCTGTCTGTCTGTCTGTCTGTCTGTCTGTCTGTCCGTCCGTCCGTCCGTCCGTCCGTCCGTCCGTTCGTCCGCCCTCACGCCCGCAGGACAAAACATTTACGCACAAATCAAATACAGAAATAATCAAATACAATTGGTGCCATTTTGAAATCGGACCCGTTTCTTTAATAAAATGTTGCATGTCGTTGAAATATCGTCATTTTATCTTTGATAGAACGAGCGCAAGTTGTTTTCTACGCTGAAGGTTTGTCGTTGTAGGTCCAAAAATCATCAAAAATATTGAGATCGGCTGTATGAGGGATTGTAAATATCTATATAATGTATTCTTCTATTTCCATTTTTACGTCCGACCAATTTGAACTTGTCATATAGTGTATTTTAACCTAGTACAAGCATAAATGTTGATATTGTGTGGCAAAGGAGTTCTAGATAATGTTTACAATTGTACTAACATTTACAAGCTCTGTTTCTAATGTGTTGGCTAAAAATATATCTGGATACGTATATCTTAAAGGCACAAGTCAGCACAAGTAATACTTAAAAACAATCAATAAATGCTGTTTTCAGTATTCAGTTGCCCATGGCAGCATTGTAGAAAATCTCAGTTACAATAACGGTGCAAGCACGTAACATTACTGGAAATATCTCCTTAATGCTATATCTAGTTGGTCTACCTGTTTTGAATATAACCGATATTCTTTCATTTGCTACAGTTTCAATTTGTATTTATCGGCTTGATTTTACCGTATCACGATGCATTAGTCAGTAAGAAATCTAGAACTAACCACATATGCATTCATCTAATGACTGGAAGAACTGGCATTTTACCATTACTGAAATGCTCATTTTTAGATAGTAATTGCTTTTGCATTTGGTTTTATGTCAGCGAAAAGCATTTTATTAGTTGTTCTTTGCAGAGGTGCTTAGGTAATATCTACACGTTGCCTACCTCATAAGCTATCCACGAGAACCTGAAGGGTTTTCATAAAAAAAGTGTTTTCAAGTGCGTTATCTCGTTTTACAGATAAATTAAACACCAGATCACAATACCAGGCGTATTTATATCTTGTCATGTAGATAAACTTAAGTCAAGAGTTATCGTGCGTATTTATACGTATGTGTCCTATCAGTATTATCTGGACGTTGTTGACGTGTGCTTATCGTAAATATTTACTGAAAATGAAGAAAAAAATCGGCAGCGTAAAGCGATGTATGATGCTTTAAAAGAGGTGCATTTTGTGATAGATGTTTGCAATATTGCCAAGAAAACAAGTTCTCGTAATGTTTGTTTTACATTTTCCAGACACTCTTACGGTCGGTATATTAAATGGGCGTTACAACACTAATCCTAGAATGGAAACAATAATGGCTAACCATTAACTACTAGCCATTTATCAGCACTAATGGCACTAGGAGCTCGTTAATTGAAAACAATGTTTACAAATATACCGGATTTTCTGTTTCAATTAAAACAAGCTGAATACTCATGGCACTACAATGCGCGAAGTATGATAGTTCGGTAGTTTTTTTTCTACACGTTAAAGCTTTCTAAGGTACGGTGGAATTTATTTATATTCATGTTTATAAAACACATATGGATTGTGTATTTTCAATTACGAGCTAATGGGCTAAACCTTCTTCCGTTCCTATAGGCGAAAGAAAGTGTAATATTTGTAGATGAATTTCACTTTATTTTAGAGAGTAGGATGTATTCAGAGTTAAGATCTCCGTATACACCATTTTAGTTAAGACACCGACCTAACATGCTACAATTAATTGAATTGCTAACAACCGAAAACAAAACGTCATTACACATGTTATGCTGTGTAGTATATAAAAATCATTTAAGTAAGGGATAGTAATACATATGTGCCATGTTGATCTATGTATGTGTTGAATTGTATTTTTAAAGTTACTGTCATATCTATATTTGGATTTCTTTTATAAATTGTAATTATTATCTTCTCAAAGAAGGTTATATAACAATATCGCACCTGATAAAACATGTCTTCTACGACATTCTTGCTGTATGAATTTTAATAATTGAAATACATTTCAGTACGGCTATTATGTCACATTTAACCGCCATATTTGTATACTGTATTGAACATGACGGTTATACCATATATAATAATTCATGGGTGGTTTTAGAATCTTAAATTAAAAAAATATTCATAAAAAATTCATGAAATACTTTATAAATATTTCATGGGTGGTTTAAGAATATTAAAATCATGAAATATTCTTAATTTATTCTCAAAACATTTTAAGAATAATTCATGAATTTTGGAAATCCGTGATATATTCTTGATATCTTCATGAATTGGAAAAACCTCACTTCATGAAGAAAACTTCATGAAGCGACGTTAAGAATTTATGAAGAAGAGTTCATGAGCAATTCTTGTAAGTATGAAAAATTCATGTTTCATAAATATAAAATCGGGCAGCATAAAGCGATGTATGATGGTTAAAAAGCGGTGCATTTTGTGATAGATATTTGCAATCTTGCCAAAAAAAAACTTCTCGTACTGTTTGTTTAACATTTTCAAGACATTCTTACGGTCGGTATATAAGATGTTCGCTTTTTGTAAAAGAACGTTGAATTGTGCAAGGTGTGACGCGTCATTCAAGCGGTTAAAATCCATAATGCTGTGCATTAACTGTTTCATGGCGGTGACCCCAGCTTTGATAAAAAATTTTATGTTTATGCATAGCCCTGCGCTGTAAAGGCATTTGATCTCTTGCCAAGAGTTAAAATATATCGTGGTTAAAAAGAATTTACCCCAGTAAATGTTTCAGGAGTTTCATTATTTCTATATTTTTTTTATCAATGACCTTGTGTTTTTTGGTCTTATTATTCATTTGTGGTAACTTAGTAAGAAATGTTCTCACGTTCTCTTTTTTTCTTGATAGATTTCTGTTCCATTGAAGAGCGTTTAGCTATAGAATTAATACTGATATACGACGGAAAATTATATAGCAGTTAATGTATTGTTACATATCGTTTTTGTTGGCTATTTTACGTCAGTTAAAAGTCTCTTTGTATCTGAATCTCGGTTAAATATTGTTCCATGTACTCGAAAAATGCGCACTTTAAAATGTGGCATCGAGAAAAATCGTTACATCACCCAACCTTGTATGTAAACAATATTGGCTTTCCATTAACTAATAAACAGCTATCAGCACTACTTGTTTTGGGGGTTCGTTAATTGCAAAAATAATGTTTACAAATATACAGAATTTTCTGTTACAATGATAAAAGTAAAACAAGCTGAATACTCGTGGCATAATAATGTGCGTAGTATGAGAAATCGGCGGTGTTTTCTACACGTTAAAGCTTTCTAAGGTACGCTTGAATTTAGTGCTATTCATTCTTATTTATCACAGATGCTTGCGTATTTTCAAGAACGGGCTAATATGCTACACTTTCTACCGTTCCTACATGAGAAAGAAAGTGTAATATGTGTAATACATTTTATGATGAATTACACTTTGTTTTAGAGAGAAAGATGTATTCAGAGTTAATATCTCAGTATATACCATTTTATTTAAGACACCGATCTCACATGCTAAAATTTATTGAATTACTAACAACTGCAAACAAAACGTCGCTACACAAGTTATGCTGTGAAGGATATAACAATCATTTATGTAAAGGATAGTTATATATATGCGCCATGTTGATCTATGTATGTGTTAAATGGTATTTTTAACGTTACTGTCATATCTATATTTGGATTTCTTTTATAAATTGTAATTATTATCTTCTCAAAGAAGGTTATATAACAATATCGCACCTGATAAAACATGTCTTCTACGACATTCTTGCTGTATGAACTTTAATAATTGAAATACATTCAAGTACGGCTATTATGTCAAATTTAACCGCCATATTTGTATACTGTATTGAACATGACGGTTATACCATCTATATTTTAACTTTCGTATGATTTCTGTATATGGTTTAGGAAATCCATGTTAATCAACATCAAACTTCTTTATCTTCTTACATTTTGTTTTGCATCATAGTTTATCTACAGACACCATGTCAAAATATCATTTTAATTAAATAATATACTGTCACCAGAGCCGTTGGTCTGCCTATATTTTCGTTGCGAATATTTAGCAAGCAAAGGCTAATGCTGTTGTTTCATGCATAAGCTTAAGTTGACATGTTTTATAGTACAGCTAACTGTAAGAAAAACATATTTATTACGATTAAATATTGTTCTATTACAATAAAACATATTTATACGTACTGTTGTGAATACTAGCATCAAAAGCAGGTGTCTCATGAAATACATTTAGTTAATATGGGTTAGTACAATGTATAAATATTATTAAGAGTGTTCATATGTAGACCAAATTTATGTCAACTACAATTTACTTGCTTTTTTGTTGTAATTAATTAGCTTCATAAAAGTTGTGAGAAAATTTAACATGTTGAACTATAGATATACACTCGAAGGTTATTTATTAAATATTAAATAATACATGTACGTATTGTTATTATGAAACGCATTATTATTATTTATTATTATTATCATGAGCAATTTACTTTGTAAACACTGTACGCTTAGTTTGTTCACTTGGCGTTTGGCCTTCTGCATGTTTTGTAAAAAAATTGAAACAATTGAATTTTTTTTCTATGATAAAATTTAAATATCAGTAGGCCTTTAGAATCGAATAAAATACATACATATACTAATGTGAATATGTTATACAGCTAACGCAGCTTTATTTTACACAGTGTTGTTTTATATCTTTTTACACATTTGTATTAGTGTTTTGCTACCAGTATGTGTTTATGGGCGCTTATCAGAAACAGATTTAACATTCATCAGCAACCAATGAATGTTATGTGTGTGCATCAAGTAAAGATTGAGATGATGGGCTATTATGTTAATATTTTTTTGACTTTCTTAGAAAATATACACGTGTCAATTCTATTAGCGCACCATATATGTATTTCATTATTATTATAAGTTTAAGTACAAGAGATATGTAATGTTTCTCCAACGAGTGTCCTTTAAAACAGCTATATACAGCCGATGTGTACATGTAACCAAGGATGCGCACACAACACTAAGGCATTCGGACATTTGCCCTTCAATTGAAGTTTTGCTATAAAAAATAATATTTTCAACCAACATATTGCTTAAAATGCGCCGGCTGCATTTTTTAGGCCGTCCCAATTATTACAGGATTTTCAGACATACGTTGTCATATCGCTATTAGAGGTAATCTGGAACGGGCGAGATTTTTTTAAAGGAAAATTAATATGTAGAAACGATCACAGATTTTAACACATTTAAATTCTTTAAAACTAATATACCATATCAAAAGTTCATATTTAAAGACAGACAGACAGACAGACAGACAGACAGAATAGTTTATTTACGTTTCACTTTTGTACATAAAACACAACAAAAACAGTACAAAATCATTATATATATATATATATATATATATATATATATATATATATATATATATATATATATATATATATATATATATATATGAATGTACAAAACCATTCTAAAAGATTTACGAGGGACGATAGTTCTAAAAGTGTTCAACGATTATATACAAGTACATCATAGAATATTTCACATCTGTTAGATATATAAAATAGATTCTTAAGGAAATTCGATTTAAAATGATTAGTGTTTTTAAATTAAATAAAATTACAACTGAAATATAAAAAAAGATCATAATGAAATTCGGTTTAAAATTTTAAGTCTTCTTAAAATAAATAAAAATATATATCATCAAACAATACAGAAAGAGAAAATTTCGATTTGTACATTATAAAATTTTTGTACTCATGAAGTACAAAATATATTATTATTTGATACGAAATTGACTATGCGCACACATTAAATGGATTATATATACATGTGGTTGCGTCGCTTCATTAAAATGTCATTACAGGCTCTGGCACTGGGTTTAATGATGCGATCATCTGACAGCAAGAAGTTCATTTTCTCTCTTGGGTTAAATGCGTTGAAATTTTGGTTTACCAATAGAGAACTTTCTGTTAAATTGGATCTTATATTTTCATATAGCGGACACATCATTAGGGCATGTTCTTCACTTTCGATACACGTCTTTTAGATAAAACAATTTCTGGTACACCTTCATACCGTCCTGTTTCTATACGAAGAGGTGCAACACCACAGCGGAATTTTGCCAAGGCACTACGTTGTGCTGGACTTATCGTAGAACACTTGACGTATGGCTCTACAGTGAATTCTGTCTTAAACTGCCTATAGTTCCGGAGTTTATTACCCCCATTTGCGCGTATTTGACCATGTTCTCTATTAAAGGTGACTTCCCATTTAAGCTTAGATTCGTTCAAAATGGCTTGTTGATAGCTATTAATTATCGACGTTTGTTGAGCTTTGCTGTATGTGTGTCCATGGCTGAGAGCGGTATTTTGCAGTTTTGTATTGACTGATAAGATTATCGTGTTTCTCCAGTTGTTTTGTCGTGCGGTTTGTCTAGTTAAGTAGTCAAAACACTGTTTATTAAGTCTGTTATCGTCCATCCTGTATAAGCGAAACCATTATCCTAACTGATTTCCATTGTCGAATGTGCGGTGGGGTCCACCCCATGTCACTTGTGACTGCTGCGTTTGGTGTATCTCCCTACACCTAGAAAGAAGCGACAGGCTTTGTGATGAACGGCATTTATACATGTGAATTCCTGTATTCCCCATCTTGCAACTCCGTAGCTTATTGATGGCCACACCATTGTGTCGTATAGCTTAAATGCAGCTCTCAATTCTCGATAAAATTTGTGAGTTGTGTTTGTTCCCACATCTTAGATGGGGTCTTCCAAAAATGTGGATATCCGGATAACACCTATTCGATAAACATGAGCTCAGGCACTTTACCTTTCTGTAAGACAAAATGGAAAAACTAATTGAAGATGACGAATAAAATATAGTCCTATTTCTTATGAATTCGACATTAAATAATTTTGAACGTTTTCCCAAATGAATTACAGATTTGTACATTACACTGACATTTGTTAAAACAGGGCCCCTAACACAATGTTTATTGCAATTATATAAACATGAACATGAACAATTAAAATGTTAAGACACACATTGCATCGTTATTTAACTTGAAAAAATAACCTGATATCAATCTATGGATATATTTAAGTATTGTACCATTAATGACTGCATATATAAAGGTACCGTATTTATCTGGGTCTCGTGCGTCGAAACCTTGGTCACCTGGTAAAATGCTAAAAAATCTTTTAAGATAAGTAAAGGCTCATTTATGACTTATCTGGATGTTATAGTTATTCACGTATTCATATATTCACGTATTCATTTAATTATCCATTTATGTGAAATGCTTTTTGTTTAGTATTTCATTTCTGTGGTCATCTTGATGTCTATTTGTATAGTATGTGGCCAAAGGCATGTATTTGCTGATTGTGCCAATAAACTGAAACTGAAACTGTTATTCTGACTATATAAAGTCTCCACTAAGAACATTTGCGGGGTGTAAAGTCGAGATATAAAGCGAATTTAAATACGATATAAAAGCTAACCACCTTTTTACTGATATGGCTGGAAAGTGAGCGTCATTTAAAAAATAAACAAAAGTATTAAAAGGTATAAAACGGCGAAAAATAACTGTCTCGATATGGACGTCGCCATCTTGACTATCACGTGATTAACCCCTCGGTAATAATGTCTGCGATGATTAAAAAATATTCCATGTCGGACACAGTTAATCTACGGAGGAAGTGCTATGAATGAATTGCTTAAATTGACCATGAACCAGAGCCCTGATCGTGCGACACGATACTCCGTTCATTTTGCTTGTCACTTCTGTTACCTGATTTAATAAATGGACAAAGTTATGATGCGGACAAGGGGCGTGCGGGCATGTTTTTATATTTTACCTTGACCTTGAATCGCCACCTTGATATAAAAACGAAAGGCCTGGTTTCAGGTTATTACACTGGGCTTTCTCTTTTAAAGATTGTTCAGTCTTTATCGCGTTTTGCATTTTATTAATTTATCTTTATTTAACTATATTAAGTATTATAGCATATTTTTATCACTCATACTGCATATGGAAACACATTTTCCATAATCATAGTTCCTTTAAGACTTTTTAAATCATAGTAAGACTTAATATTTGATTAACTATTACGTATTGCAAATAGACTCATGTTCCGTGTCATAAGTTGTTAGACCTTAAATTCCTGTGGCGGAAACAATAAGATCGAGGAAAAAGTTTAAAATTGCTGCACGATTTCCTCAAATATTGAACATGGTAACTTAATTTTAAGAACATTAAGTAAATACACTTTAATTAAAATACTAATATGAAAAGGGGCGTACTGCTTTTTATAACATTTTTATCGGTTGCTTGCGATGTTTGAAATATCAACGAAATATCAACACATGTGGCTTTTAACCGTCTCTAGCATATTTGTTATTTATTTAGCGCATCAACTCATTCAGTGAATGATCGAATATATATTGTATTTGTGGTGGTAGAAAACGATCTACTTTTACAACACTCGTTAATTGTTATGGTAACCACTCGTTCAATTAAATTTAATCATTCACCAAAAACAAAACACTTATATAGGTAATCTGAAATCATGCTTGTAATTTTCGACGACATATGTTATGTTATCTCTCGCGCTTTACTTAAAATATGTCTAGCAGCAAGGTGATTTGTTGATCGAATTGATGAAGACGCACTATTTCTGAGCAGTTTTAGACTCTTGTTCCGACATGTTCTCATCGATTTAAGCAGAGATAAGCGAAGACGAAAAAAAAATACTGTATGTTTGTTTATCTTGGTTTGAATGCAATATGTTCAGATTAAATCAAGATTTATCACAGAAAATGTGAAATATTCCATTAGTTTATAACAGACTGCAATCGCCTGACTAGATTGATGAAGTTGTTTCAATCAAATATTGATTTTAACGTTTGTGAAGTCACCTTTTTTAGTATATTTTACAGATTTAATGTCTGTATTAAGAAGGAAGAAACACGCAGCCTATTTAGTATTTTAGCATGCATATTCAATGTGATAGTATACACAGCCTAAGCCTGTATAGGCTATCTGGTCTTAATATCTTAAATAAGCTAACTTCAAACACAATCGATTTTGTTATATGCTATGTAACTTTGCCAATGACATTTTGCTACTGTAAGGTCGAGTAAATATGACTTGTCAATCTGCATATGAATTTGCCGCATGGTTTCTGCAGTAGCCTATTGCTAGGCCGTTGCCATTTTATTTAATTGATAAATGTTTGTGTGCTTGTATTATCTTTTCAATAAATGATTTTTTCAATCACACCTTAGTCATGTAATTAATGTTAAAGTGTTCTGTTTAAATTATAATTAAATAATTTTGCTAACGAAGTTAACTTTGACTTCAAAATCACAGTTTTAAGACTATGTCTTTTTTTATTTAACGACACATATTTTAATCTATATTCGATATGCTTATGTATATACTAAGATTGACAAATTATGAGTTATCTTATACATTTGCGGGGATGAAGCGATTTCTCTATTTAACATTGCCGAAATTATATTACCGGTTTGCATTAAAATAACAAAAGAATAAACTGCATTCAATATATGTAACGTGTAGTCTGCATTTAGTCTGGCTATTATAATACTATATGATAAATTATAAAAACATGTGCGCAAGAAAAATACTGGTTTAATTTGATACAAACAATACTATTAGGAATAAGATCAAAGTTGTGTTTATGTATTGAGTTGTTCGTACATTGTTGTTTTCATTAATTTGTTTTAAAAACTATATATTGTATGAATGCGTTAAGACAGAGATCATATGGTTTTCCATACGCGCATGTTTTTGTTGTTGTATTGAGAATGCATTTATATAAGAGTACTTGTTATGACGGACAAAGAATATAAACAATACGTGAAGTTTTAGTGTATAGATTACGTTTTTAGATACACACAAACTGTAAATAATTTGCATAATATCCTTGCTCACCATGCATCGTATAGACATGAGAGTGAAAATAAAAAAATACAGTTTCAGTCTCGCATTAAATAGAGTTAGGGAGCACGCGTTCGTGTCGGCTGTAAATCCAAGATAAAATTTGAATCAAACACTGTGCTGTGAAATTTTTCATAAATATAGATGTTTATGCAAACGCCCAAAACATGTCACGGATGAGTATAATGATTTCGTGATTAAGATCACAATTTCTGTATGCAGTATGCAAATATTCCAGAAGTATTAAGTACAGATATATGGTACATATATAACTTGCGTAGTTCGGAGTCAATTTAACACACATCAAACATGCAGCTTCAGAAGAAGAGTGTGTTCCTGCTTTTGAATGTGATTGTCGCTATTTGTGCACGAGAGCCCTCGAGCCCAATATGCTCGAGATATGACTATGAAGAACGTTTACTTGAGCGAGTCCTTAGAAACGAACTGGCTCTAGAAACCACATTGAATGATATACTGAAAACAAACGCCAAAGTTGTGGATGCGTTAAAACAATTAAAAGATGGGAAAGCAAACGTGGATTCTACGTTGGCAGTTATGGAAAAGAAACAAATCGAAATAGAATCTACACTAAGTGATTTTGTTAACAATGCCTCTCACAATATGAACGCGACATTGGCTGCAAATGTGGGCGCAATGGTTAAAGCTGCTTCAGATATCAAAGAAAATGCAACTGTTACGTTACAGCAACTCGTAAACGTATGAGATTGGTGGGTTTAATTTAAAATCCAAATGACGTTTGCTCACATAGGGGGTATGCGTGTGTTGCTTTCGGTGTATGATTAAATTTTATTTCATTAGTGGCTATATTTAAACACTGTTTGAAGTGAAAATAGATCCTTCACCAACAATCACAACTAAAATACTAACGGAATGCTTTCGTACGATAAATAAATAAAATAAATAAATAAATTTAAAATACTTAACAAAATGGTTGAATATTCAAAACATTGTTGCAAATTTATATTTATTTTCACTCTAATAAAAATTTAGCTTGTTTCATATTTTCACTGAAATTGTATTTTCTGTCACACACAAAAAAGCATACAATAACACTAAATATCCACATACATTGGTAGCGACAATGTTTTACGATTGTTAAATTATGGAGATATACTTATTAAACTGCTGAAGGATGGAATACTATGCACATTGTCCAAGATATACACACGAAATCGAAAACATAAACAACAATACATATATTTGTTCATGTACGGAATCATGTTCTCGGTAATACAATTTGAAATGCGTTATGTTGCGACGATGCGAACAAATGTTAAAATGTTACAATAGAAACTCGTTCAACGTTCGCGTTACTGTTTATTATATACCGTGATAAACAAATCGCAAAACAAAATTGAAACGTCGTAATATTGTATGCATAAGTAAACTCCATTTTTGCGTCAAATTCATTAATAGGTGTGGCCATGTTGGGATTCGATCCCCTCACTATATGAGTCGAGCTAGCCGGAACCGGATGAAATTGCATTCGACAAAACTTCACCGTGATACAATTACTATACATATTCTTTAAATCGATTAATTCATTTTTTTGAGAGACGAAAACTTCTGAAAATATTAAACATATAACGTATTCATATAAATAAATATGATCTCGCAGTTAGCAGTGTAAAATCGCATCAGCACATAGATAATCGGATACTTCCAAGGTTGTGATCAACTTAAAAAAAAAAAGCTTTGACCTCGAAACAACCAACGTTAGCCCATTTTATAGACAAATCGTAGTTTTATTCAGATAATAACGAGTGATATGTAATGTGATTTTGAAATGATAATATAGGGGTTAGCCTTGTTTTTACCAGTACATGAGTGTCGCTTTTTCATAAGCTAGTTCATTGCGAGATACTACTATTACATTCCTATCGATGTATCAAAACATTGTTTAATCAACGTATACAATAAAGCTTATATTATGTGTTTTTTTCAATTTGTCATAGTTACTTAATTAATATATTCTTAAACAAGAGAACATTTTGCTGTTGAAAGTATTGCCTATATTTACCGTCAATAAGTCACTTTAAGTTTCCAAGTGATTTAATAATCATTTAAAGACCAAAACACTCGTGCCTTTGCGTGATTTAAAAGGATTTATAGCTATTGTACCATTGAGAAAACAAAATGAAGCGATAGGGCGACACAATCACTATCTTGACTACTAATATTAAAAATATACTAGGACGTTGTAAATTCCATATAAAATCAAATATAACTTATTATAAAAGGAACATATTAACATTTGTATTTTACTTTTAAAATGGTATATTATGCATGTTTTATGTGTATTTGTTTTCCTTTAAATGCTGTTTTTTATAACCCGCCTTACTTCATTGAAGTCGAATGGCATCTTTTAATTAGCCACTCGACACGTTAAAAGGGTAAAGCGATACACTGTGAAGGAAGACCCTTATTGCAACAGCAGGGACTCGCTTGTTTTAAACGTCTGTAATCGATTACGGGTTGCTTGATTACAAGAGCTAATTGATTTCATTTAAGGGCTATTTCAGAGTACTCAGATAGTATTTTGTCCTCACATTGAATGATTGAATACCTTTATGTAATATATATTAAGTTAACAACACTTTCTTATATTATACTTATACGAATTAAACAAAAGACTCACACTTTTGACGGACTGAGCAAAGTCAGAGATATTTTCATTTTACATGGCTGTAGTTGGCAGCGTGTAATAACTAGCAAATGGATGGTTAAAAACTGGTTCACGTATTATGTGAATTTTTATGATAAGAATTTAAGAATTTATATCGGGGCCTGTTATTGATGTTAACGCGCAAACTGTGATTATTTTGTTTTGCCATTACGTCGTACAAATAGTATAAAAACACTGTTTATTATTATACAGATTTCAACGTAAAGTTCTTCACAGTTTGAAAATACCACGGTCAGGGGACACCAATCCGAAGCCCAAGCAAATGTAGCCGTGGCCTCATTCTAACTAAAGCGGCGGGCAAACTTTCGCAACAGTCACTGGCAAATAAGTTGTGTTGTTGTATACAGATGACATTGTGTTTTATATATATGTATGCATATATATATATATATATATATATATATATATATATATATATATATATATATATATATTCAGCTTTTATATTGGATAAGCCTGCATACTATCGGATGACACAATGCAATTCGTAGTGCGTTTATACACCAAACCAAAAGACATCATTATTATACATTTGACGATATTTACAAATTTGCAACATTGTAATCATATATGTATGCATGAGAAAACTTGTCATTCATGGCCTTTTACCTAAAATATTTGGAAAATTAATGCGTATTACCGGTCAGTATCGCCAAGCTGAACGACAATTCCTCGTGCATTCAACCCGCATATGCCTTTATACAACGCCCTCTAGCGGCGACTTATCTTATTCAAGGGAAATCAATTTTCTCCTAATTCACTTTGTTCAAACTAGAAAAATTATATTACTTTTTCCTTGCCGCGGGTATTCTACTCCAATTTATGTCAACAAACCCTTCGTCAATCATGTCAAACGCGAGAACGTAATTTAGAGCATTTCTTACCAAGTTATTTAATCAGTAAATTAGCGATTAAGCCAATCAACAATGAGCACGTGCAAGGACGAACAATATTCACTAATCAAAACCTGAATACGGCCATGTTTGTTTGATAGTCAGATAGCTGTCAGTATTCATTTCAGAAAGGAAAGTTTGTACACGGAAAACATTTTTTATCTTTATTTTTTGCGAACATTGGAAAGCGTTGGTATTAAAGCTAAATCGACAACAAAAAAACTCAATGAAAACTTTATGGACTTGTGTTCGTTATTGTCTTCCAACGACTATGCAACAATTGCTTAAGCAGGCAGTTGAGATTACACAAATGGGGGTTTTCGTTTTGAATAAAGAGTCATTAGAACATCGTCGCAAGGCGTGCAAAGATCTATCGAACGTTGGTCAGATACATTAATTATTTTCATAGACATATATTTATCTGCTCACGCTCAGAGGCTTCACGAAATATCGCATTATGTATATACAATTATAGAGCGTGCAACACGGCACGGGTTGACTGATTAAAGGGAAAATGATCACAAGTTTCGGTCTAGACAGGTGGGCATGCCTTCTTCATTGTCGGCGCTCAATCATGATTTGTGGCTTACGTGCATGTCATTCAAAGAAACGAGTGTCGCACAGAGGCAAACGAGACGGTACACATACATTAGTTGTGACTTCCTAAACAATCATGTCGATTTGGTATTATTGTATAGTTGAATAATTGTTTGTATAAACTGCGGTGCTTGCCACCCCTTCAGTTCATGTTCTCCGGCAAATAGGGGGGCATTCATAACTGTCGAATACATATCGCCAATAAACTATTCAAGGTCTAGAGGTCAGTTGTTTTCCTCGGTCAATCACGTGGTACCCAAGGTAAAGGCCGTTTCAAAACGTAGTAAAGTTTATTTTAAGTTTGATATCACTTAGCTCATTGTAATGTCACCTCATGATAAAGGACCAGTTTATTATTTAGTTTTGATTTATTACACTTTTAATTTTAGCGAGTTTCTTTTTACCAGACGCTAGGGAGTGAATACAACCAAGACCCTTAAATTAAATTACCTGCAGCAACCGAGCCTATTTGAAAAATCTCGAACATTCGTTATGACAGGTCTAACCACAAAATCAACGAAATATGTTTTACTGACTAAACGATGTATCAATGCATATATGAAAAGCGCATTGCTTCACAGCCGAACTAGCGCTCAGTGTCGAAAAAATACATTTATTGACATGAGCAGGAAAAGTGGAGTCATTTAATCAAGTGAGCCAATGACCTAAGGCGCTCATTTTCAACATCGGCTGCGATAAAAATGCTCTGAGCAGGTTTAATGACGACCGGTTGCAAACTCGGCCGAACTATCATTTGGACACATATTTTAACCGATGCTTATAAATATTTGTCAATAAATTGGCCCTAAGATTGTTCACTTAGAAAAGATTGACGACGGGACGAAACATGACGGACGTCGAACGAAGGATAAACAAATTGGTTACTAAAGCTCACCACATGCACGTCGAATCACGTCGGAAAAAATGAAGGGAGATATCATTACAGTAAGACGATGTTCGCATTGTTATCTTGAAAACTAATACCGACTACATGATTTTGTATTCTGGGACAAAAAATTATATGCCATGGACTCAATTGCTTTAAGGCTTACGAACTAAAACAGTTCACGGCTGTGTGTGAACTATAACAAGCGGATTTCCAACTGTAAGGGCAGTCTATGAAATCTGGGAAATATACAAACTTTTAAAGTATTTAAAGAATATGAATAATGTCATTTACAAACAGATACCAATTATTTTCATGCAGAAGATTTGGCTGCCCACCAGTATTGCATCTCCCTGACGCACGCGTGTAACCAAATCCTCACAAGTAGAAATCATTTGAAATGAACATTCTTATGTTATTTGCCATGTTTGCAATGTTTGCATAATTTCATGAAAATATGTGATTGTTGTCTACAATAATAAATATAAACACAATCGAGCAAATATGCAATAGTGCTTAAGCAGAAAACCCGATTGAAACAACTTGCGCTGTACACTTTATTTATGATGAGGTCATAGATATGGCTTCTGACCTGTTTTGTCACTCACATAGCCCAAAATGTATCTAAGTTTAAACACTTTTCCTATCAAGTAAAATGAATATGGCTTTTAATCACCATTTTGATAACTGGTAGTATTATTCATTTTGTTAGAGAACCGTATAAAATTTCAAGGAAATAAGACGCCATACAAGTGTTACTTGAGTCATATAAGGAATATGTTTGCATTACTTGTACTTGGCGAGTATCGTTTTTAATGTACAGGAACAATTTTCTTAACTTTGCGGACAATAACAATAAAAAAGTTATGTGAATTTGTCATTATCATTGGGTAAAAAGTAACATATTTTTGTGTTCAAAATAGCAAAACAAGACAATCTACCCTATTACATTGATGACATTTCTAAAGGATTCTAACCATTTTCTCAGATAGCCGTCTTTCTTTTTCAACGGACCAGGATTATTTTTTTTACTTAGTCTAGACGTTAAATAAACAAATATTCTGAGATTCTTTTAGTGTTAATTTGGCTAAAATAGTGACTCAAAAAATGTCAACAAGCCTGTTCATCAATAGGACCTAATTACTTATTTTTGAACCCACGTGGACTTGTTTTGAACGAGAAATCATTCGAAAAAAGGGTTGTTGCCTGATTTGTCATTATGATCGAACAATAAGTATAGTCTCTGGAGTAATCAAAAGTTTTGACAATAGGCATACTGAATGTCATATAACGAAATTTGCAACATACCCCGTTGTACCATGGTTTAACTGAACAAAATCAATTGTATATATGTAGGAAAAATGGGTAAGCTTCATAAAGATTTGGTCAAGAGTTGTCGTAAAATAAGTGTGCATCGATAAAGGACATTGAGAGAAAATGCTAATTACAAGAACCATGAGACGTTTTCCTGAGTACGTGCTGTATTTGTGGAGTTATAGCCCGTGGCTTATTTCCCGTAAAGTCGTGTATAGTGTGGAGCATATCTCCGAGGAAGTGATCGAATTCAATAAATAAATCCACATATAATGGTTTAAAACGAGACTTTGTTAAGGGCAATACCTTTATTTGAAGTATATAAAGCGCTATCACCCTTTGTTAATTTTACATCTGTTATATATTTATCATTGTTGTAGGGAATAAAATAAAACATCTAAATTTGATTGCAGACATTTAGAAGACGTTCATATTGCACATATATTGACC
The DNA here is from genome assembly GCF_020536995.1 of Dreissena polymorpha. Classification (NCBI taxonomy): domain Eukaryota; kingdom Metazoa; phylum Mollusca; class Bivalvia; order Myida; family Dreissenidae; genus Dreissena; species Dreissena polymorpha. Next base: position 19,641,994 of record NC_068360.1, read on the forward strand.
TATATTTATTTGTTTTTGCACAATATAACTAATGTTTATTCGCTTCAGAACAAACCATTTAATCCAACGGAAGCTATTTTAACTATATTGATATTATACGAGTTATCCGTCATACAAATTATCATGAAAAGTTTTCTTCCGCATGGGGCGCTAAACCATAGTATATACTGGGCTGCAAGTCCAAATGCGCTCTTTTACCCTGTTGTCTCATTGCTGAGTAACTGGCATTTATTGCGTATTAACACATTTATTTTGAATTATTTTTTAAGTTGATTTGACGGTTGTGTTTATTAAATCATGTTTTCTCGCGTGGCAAATTGTCTTCTTCGAGGCATTCCATAGGTCAGAAGAAAGGGCTAGGAGAACTGATATTGGTCTCAAAAGTTTTGGGGTTAAAATCACATGGGATTTTAGAGGTGGTATGCGTTTAGATCACCCAGATAAATCTATACGCTTTATAAATAATATATAAATATATTATATAAGTATATACAAAGTATACAAATAAATATTACCGGAAGAACATCATCAAGTTTATTGACCTTTTACAGACTGACAATGAAAACAGTGTACGAAAACTATGAGAGCTGACTTATAATGTCAATAGTTTCTCTCCTTGTTCATTTATGTATCTATTTAATTTAAAAATACAGAAAATGATAAAGTGTATCTTATTTTTGTATGAAGACTTTCATAAAGGCTCAGGTTGTATCCAAATATGTGTATTAAGGCTTTAATCTAGGTTTGTTAAAAGATCTGTAAAAAATTATGTACGTCATTGACCATCTGTGTATATACTTTGTTGTTATATGTGTATTCAAGATATTTTGCGCGATACACAAAACGACGCGCGAGAATGTACCGCGAAATATCGCCCATGTGTAGGTAAACTAAAAGGCGATATATCGTGGTAAATATCGCGTGTCGCTTCTTGTATCGCGCAATATATCGTGTGTCGCTTCGTGTATCGCGCAAAATATCATGTGTCGCTTCGTGTGTCGCGCAAAATATCGTGTGTCGCTTCTTGTTTCGTGTGTCGCCCTTTGAACGCGATACTCAAAGCTACACACGATATTTTGCGATTTTTTTTCTCAATCAGTTGCAACCCTTAATGGAATAGATAAACTTTGGCAAGTAAGTAACGATCAATCAATCGATTTCAGAGCTACTTCATTACAAACGAGCCTCTACCGTCGAAATGAGATTTTCAGGTATTTCTTTACATGTATGACACGTCGTTGGCTAATTAAAGGGACCTTTTCAATAAATTTGGCATGTGTTGATGTTGGTTATTAAATGATTTAGATTGATAAATGTAAACGTTAAACTAAAAAACTCCATTAAAAAAACAAGAAGAATACAATTAATAGAAGAAAAAGAAGTAATACTCAACTGGGCACGAACGGCTGACCCTTGAAGTAAAGATCTAGCATTTAAACCACTCGACCATCCGTTCTTATACAGTCAGGGTCTTATTTTATACTTTATAAAAGCAATTTTCGTATTGTCACAAATTAATATGATAACAACAGAACTCTCAAAATTATTCAATCGTTTGTAACGCTTTATAATTTTCAGGTTTTAAACAGTCAAAAGATGCATAGCAAGGGTATTTAAGAGCATGGTAAATATTCAGTATTACTGTTTCCTCGCAAACATCATAGCTACAACGAAAATGTGTGAATCTGCAACAATTATTTTCAATATTGTCATTTTACCAAAACGTGAAAGGCCCCTTTTAGGCAGGCAAGTCCAATGAACAAACAATGTCACTAGACCACCCTCGATTGAAAAGGGATGTCAGCATCGACACGCCATAATGACTGGATGAAACTCTAATTATAGAAAAACACACGAACAGGAGTAAAAGGACGCACATCAAAATAAAATATATAGGGGAGCTGGGTGGTTAGATATACATGTATGTGTTTGTAGAAAATCCAAAAGCGATTAACCTGTCGTGATTGAAAAAGATGCTGTGATAAACAGTTAATTTATCAAGTTCAAAAACACCCAGATCACAAAAGATCCAGATAATTTATCACTTAAGATTTAAGAATATCTTCCAAACTTCTAAGGTAAGGATTATTACAATGTCTTTTCATTTTGATAAGGTGCATTAAAAACACCTGTGGAAATAGTTCACATAAAACATCAAAGAAAGATTTCCATTCAAGATTAGCAATGTTTGACATGGTAAAGCTCCGTGCTGAAGAGTAAACATATTAATGCTTTGATGTTACGTGGACTGTCACCTTGCAATACATATAAATTTGAGAAAATAACAGTTTTGTGACATTTCGTTGAAAAACATTTTCTTGTGTGTGCATAGACACCGGACTCATTGCATTAACTTCAGTATTAAACATAGACATATTTGTTCGTATTAACCATGCAGCTTCAGAAAAGGTGTATGTTGTTATTACTGAGCATGGTTGTCTTCACGTGTGCGATAGAGCCATCGACCCCGATATGCTCGAGATATGACCATGAAGAGCGTTTATCAGAAAGAGTCCTTAGAAACGAACTGGCTCTAGAAACAACTCTGAATGATATACTGAAAACGAACGCCAAAGTTGTCGATGCCTAAAAGTAGTTTGAAGACGGAAAAGAAAAAATGAGGTCAACATTGGAAGTTATGGAAAAGAAACAAATCGAAATGGAATCTAGACTGGCTGACTTCATAACCAATGCATCTCAGGTTATGAACTCGACGTTAGCTGCAAGTGTGGTCGCGTTGGTTGAAACTTCGTCTGAGATCAAAGAAAATGCCTTGGTTACGGTTCAGCATCTCGTAAATGAAGTCCGCGTTCTTTAAGGTAAGTGTGCCAAACTTATGTCATTAATATTTTTATTAGTTAATATGATTAGTTTAATGATCATTAAATAAATGTATGAGCTCGGTTATTTGAATCAAACAGTTAATCTGTTGAAAGAGAAAGGCATACGAGATAGATATTCTTTTTTAATTTCAGTGTTTGATATAATTTTTACCACCAGAAAATCAAAAGCAAGGAGTCGATAGATATATCAAGCAATTACATACAAACGTTGTCACAGTTATATACACAATTTAGTAATATTAACCTACAAAATGATATGTATTTACGAAAGTTCAATTCAACACCCTTTTTGAAAAGACGATCATCTTTCTAGCGTACATGAGCACAATTTACTTTAAATGGGCTTTTGTTATCCTTATTTGTTCATCGCTCGCCGTCCGTTATCTGATTCAACATTTAGCGCGTGGACACTCTAGAGTCCACATTTATTGCACATTCTTCACTAAGATTTTACCCAACTTAATCTCGGCCGGATTCGAATCTGCGTCAGGTTGGGTGAAACACTAGATGACTAGGTAAGATTTAGAAAATATACCATCAGTCAATAAGTCTAAGTTTTTACCAAATCATCATGAAACTTTATTCAGAAAATATGCCCTTGTGCTATAAAGTCATATTTGTATCCAATCGTCTGCACTTATGATTTATTGGCTCAGTTTGAAAATTTATCCAATCTATAGAGAAAAGAGGCGGCCATGGGGATCGGCAATTTACCTTATATTGCTAAAGTAAAACATGTGACACAAGAGCAACCTAAGAGTCAGAATTGTTTGCGAAATCTTCATGATACTTTTAATTTCATTTTATTACACTGAAAACAACAATACAATTTGAATGGATAAAACATATCGTGAAATGAATGGTAAAGACGTTCCAGAACTTGGTATTGCATCAACCGACAATATGTACGCTATTATATAAACTGTAACACCGATATTTGTTTTTTGTTTATTTTAATCCTTCAAAGCAATGCTGTTAATTTTTATCTACAAAATATACATACATGTATGTGTATCGATAAAAAATAATGTACGACTTATATTGAACTGCTAGATGTCAGGTGACATTTTTATTGTCATGACCTGAACACAATTTATTAAACGCCAGTACAAGAATATAATTGTGTCTCGTCTGTTCTTTAGTAGGTTCAAACGACGTTCGTTACGTTCGCACGATCCAATTCGCTATGATCGATCAATACAGCAAAACTGTTAAAGATGATCGCTAATGATCATGAAAACTAATATACTCTTGTACTAACAATAAATACAATCTGTATAATTAATTTAGGGTATCAAAAACTTAACATGTGTTCACGTATGGTTCATTATAACCAGGATCTTATTTAATGTGTTGCTATATTCCTTATACATATATGTATTGTTGACTTAATCTACTCGACATAATTCAGTCCACACACAATATTAGTCCATTACTGCTATATGAACATATGCTCTTAATTGTAACCCCATCTGTAATTACGTGCTGTTGTTTCTGTTTCATATAGTTCTGCTTTCTTAAATACATATATAGCTTTATAATTTCGTTTGTAATTTCTAAGAATAAAAATCCATTTGTTTCGAGATTACAACAAATAAAGTTCTATGTAAACTTATTCGCGCTGATGTTTTGTAGATTTGTCTATGTCATGCTTACAAAGATATAGCGTTATAAAGCACGATTTGTTTTCTTCAGATCAACTTAAAGTCCCCTCAATCTACTTCCGTGCACGCATTTCTTCCTATAAAACCATACTAACTGACCAGGATGTAGTCTTCCCGACATTGGAGGTAAACGGAGGTCAATGTTATGATCATGCAACTGGAAAGTTCACTGCCTCCGTCTCTGGAATGTATCTGATCTCAGTTCAATACTGTAATAATTACAAGAATAGTGCTTATATTGAAATCGTTTACCAAGGTAAGTCAAGGTAAGTCAATACAAAGATCGGTTCACTATGATTATAATGGAACTTATCTGTGTGTGACTATGCAGGAATTTATACCGGTTGCCATGGGAGACCAAGTCTGGGTACGTGCCCCATCTACGAGCACTTTAACTACAGTTGGATACAGATATACTACATTTTCTGGTACATTAGTCCATGTTTAACCGCAATATGCATGAAAGTACAATTCGTGAGATAACTGTTATGTGCCTTCGTCGATTAAAAGTTCTCTATGCTATGACTCAATTAAGAGGTTTCAATATGATTTCAGTTTGTTGCTATGTATCAATGCGCTTTTCTTTGATTCATTAGGATATCCTTTAAATAGTTATATAAAGCACGTTTAATATATTTTACGCATTTTCTACTGTATATCGTAGTATTAAATATAATAAAGTATTTGTGTTTGTTTGTGGTTTCTACAACTGGTTAAAAATTACTTATTTGTACAATAAAAAATTGCACACGAACGTAAAAAGGTTAACATATCATATAAGTTATCGTACTGAAAACTGTCTTATAACATTCGTTTTGTTAATATCGTATTTCAATTAAAAACTTGTATATCTTTAAATATTGTATATGTTAATTGTCTTGTTTGCTAATGATTCAGTGTTTAAAGAACTGTCAATAAATGTATGCAAACCATGTTTGTGCTGTAATTTATATCTTTTCTACATGTCATTTTGTTTTTAATGGTAGGGTAAGTTGTGCTTATAATGACAAATAAAGGTTACACTACACCTAATAATTTCGCATCTGTCCGTGGTCCACTCGAAAGAAGTGCCTCTTTATTAATAGATCGTTTTTCGGGTTTAAAACCGATTGGGCGATAAAACCCACGCTTTTTGTGATTATTTCATGTATCCTATGTGTGTCTGCAACAATTTCGTGCATTTCATGGGGATTATGTTGAAAGATTAACGTTTTGGATGCGTTTATTGCAGTACTGGGATTTGTCAAAATTTCACTTCCGAAAATGTTTGTTAACGGTTCTTGCCTTTTGGCAAATTTAACTTTCTCGGAAGATACGTGACCATAATAGTTTTGACTGTATTATCTGTTAAATGATACCGGTTTTGCAAAATTTGATCTTATAGGAAATTCAAGAACAATTCTTTGACAGTCGGCGGTGTTATAACCCTAAGGGAAGTGGACTTAGTTTTACTCAACCGTAACCTGCTCGATTACGAATATTTGATATAGAGAATAATAGGTTAGTGTTGATTATAGATCAGGTTTATCATGCGAGGCTTAGAAAACAAAAAGCACGAGCCTTGGCGAGTGCTTTTTCGTTTTCGTGCCGAGCATGATAAACCTGATCTATAATCAACACTAACCTATTATTCTATTTATCCCACTTTTTATTCAGTAAACTTTTTTTATTTAAACAAAATAAGTTTTCATGAGTGTTTGTCGTACTTTGATAATGACTGTAGTGTAACCAAGGTCAGTGTATTACTCCGCGTTCCAAAAATAACCGCTGAACAAATAATCATTTTTTTAAATAAGAATATCGTTCTGTAACAAAGTGTCGAGCGTTATAAATTACAATTTTAATCATATTGAATTGCAAATCTTTAAGTTTTATGATATCAATATGACATTAAGTTGTTATATACAAGGAACTACATTTGTTTACAACGTAGCCTAACACCACACACAATTCACTTTCGATATCAAACTATCGAGTCGATCACGAGGTGCACAATATTTGCTTCTTTGTTTGTGGTTATTTCGTGACGAAATAACAAAGATTACTTGGATTTAAGCTAATTATATACATTAACATTTTGAATGTTGAAAGTGGCACCAAAGAATTGTGAGGCAGAGTTGTTCGAACTAGAGAAAGACATTTGCTGGTGAAGTGACTGGGTGGGCGAACATCAAGATCAACTTGTTCGACGGTAGACAGTGATTGTCTAGGCTGCATTTCGGCCATAGTTTCGGTGCATGAAGGTGAACAAGAGGAATCTGTTGGATTGTAACATTTACTGGACTGAGCAAGAATGATCACTTTTGCTGCTGTTCAACAGATATGTTGGAATAATTGGTTATGGACTGGACATTTTTGTGCCCTGTTATGGCCATGGTTTCAGTGGGTGGAATGTTTGCATTTCGAAGTTTTTGGACCAGTAATTTGCGAACTGAGTGGTTCGTTATTCTCTTGTGCTTGAGAAAGCCGGCGTCTTTTGCCATGGCCTTCAGCATCTGACCTAACTTGTTGACACCCAATTGTTGACGCAAGAATCACCGGGATGCAGTGTCATTTGTGCGTATTGCCAGGTAGAAAAGATGCTTTGAAGAAAAATCAGATGGACGCATATCCGAGTACAGCTTGTAAATGAACACAGGATTTCTTGGTCCAGACGATTGTTTTCTACGGTCAAAAAGGAGCAACTCGAACTGACTTCTTCAAAGGGGAGCAACAACAACAGAACCTATTTGCATAGTGTTAAATTTACCTAATACTAGGTTTTAATGACAATAAATGACAAAAAACTCGTTTTTGCTACTTTCCTTTGTTTTAAGGTCATTAAGATTGACAAACATTTGAGATTGTTTTTATTATTGATGCACTTGGCAAATACAGGTGACGAGGTGCGTGGGAAAAAGTAGTCCCGGTTCGGCAGTTGATGACGTCATTTCGTGCCATTGATTATAGCCTTGCCGTTGATTATAGATGAAATTTAATCAACGGGGCTTTAATCAACCGATTTCGCTGTAAAAGTGGGATAAAATGTAATTCGTCATGTGTGAATATCCTTAATATGATAGGCATTTAACCGTACTCAACAGTCTTATTTGGACACAGAGCAGTACGTCGAAGTTCTCGCATTCCGAAATTCTTTTAGAATATATTGTCCTTAATACAGGTTGTATATAAGTGCAAAACAGGTAATTCAAGCATTCTTAGATTTATCTTTTATAACATTGGTCATTTTTGCTTTTATTGTTTACCTTTTTGCTTTAAATATAACGTTATCACCATATTACTATCAAGTAATTGGCCCTTGTCAGATTTCATTCAAAGCGTATTAAAACCACGAACATAGTCATGAATCATTATTTTGTTTAAAGGATATTGCTGAATACAAAATTGCAAAAAAAAAATCGATTTTATCTATATTCATGATCCAAATAATAGCACAAATGGATTCATCTTCATAGTAAATACTCTGCAAACGAAATATGTAAGTTACCACTTATTTAATTGTTTGCTGATTAATATAGCAAACTTTCTGAAAACGCAAACACCGCCTGTATTTTACAATTCTAAATCGGTGCTTTTCATATAGACACATACTACAATAGGCGTTATACCACTACTCGTGAAAAATGCATCAAGATGTCCCGAAACAGGGTACACCATACAGTATCGAAATACATATCGTGTGCATGTTCATTATGTTTTCGCCAATAAACATCCATTTGTCATTCTAAATAGAATTAAACCACTCGGCCTTACGCATTTGTGTTTCCAATTCACATATATCAGAACTCCGGGTAATATTTATTGACTTATTAAAAACGATGAATAGAAAAATATTTTTCAAACGACCAAGTTAAGTTAATTAAGGTTTAACAATATATATTTTTTAAACACACTTACATAATTTAATTCAGAAATGGTAACGTTATGTATGTGCATACAACGAAAATACATGCACAACGAATATACTGTTGGTTTACTAGGTTACACAACACTTATAAACAATACAGAACTGGACACTAGTATCGTGTGGTTTGGTGTCATTCATTCGCTTATTGTATGGATTTCTGTCAGATTTCATGTTAAATGGTTACTTATATGCATCGAGATTTATCTTGATGAAGAACTATTGTATAAATAATTAAAACAAGTTACAGTTAATTAGGCTTCAAACATGTCTTCTTGATATGTTTTTTTTTCATGTAAATTATAATTTCAACATATTCACAGCTTGAATTGAAATATGCACTTCTTTTAATTCCGTTATTTAAATCGCAACGTGTGCAAGAGTTCCCTCGAGCCCGACATGCTCGAGATACAACTAGAATGCATGCGTTACAACATTTACAAGCGAAATGATATTAAGGCTGGCTGACGGGAATAGCTACAAATTAGGACGCACATATTTAAAGTTTATCAGTGATGGGCTAAATTGCGTCCGTGACAGAACTTTACATTGAAGTCCACACTTTGAAAGGTATGTGTGCAAAACAGCTTTGTACAGGTTATGTTTGGTGCGTTTGAATCCAGTTCATGATTGCTTATTACATAAATTAACGTGATATACTTTACTGGGCAATTTAAATATAACCAATCAAATGTTCAAAGTGAAAGACATAGACGATAGTTTAAGGTTAAACAAAAGATCAAATTAAATACAACGAAAATCCGATTTAAGGAGTGGCGAGTAAATAATTTACTAAGACAAACAGCTTTTATATTTCATCCTCCTAAATTTCTCCACGGAATTTAATTTACATAGAAAAAATAATACAATATTTAACTGTCGTTCTATAAATATTTAAGATATGAATGTTTATTTGTTGTATTAATAGGCTAATTTACATTTATCTTTAGATTTGATACATAGCAATTGAACATCAAATTCGCGTTATTTTAGTGGTTTAATCGCCGCCTGTGACAAAACGGTAAATAATTGTTTACTGTTTTTTTTTAATAATTGAAAATCATTTAGATTATTACATGATCTGCGCACAGAATTTGGAGTTAAAACTGAAAGTACATTTTACAATGCCCCGCTCATAATATGGATAGCTGTTTGAATTATCGATTAAGCGATATGCTAACAATATTTGTCTGCTGCACATAGGAATATCAGCCGGCATCACGATGCGTGTGTAAAACTAGAACGAATATCTTTTGAGAACAAATATATACAAAATATGAGAAAACCAACAACGTCATTGCGGAATACTTTGTATTCTTACCAACATTCAAATTTAATTTAAAAGTACGAACAACATAGACTGCAGGGTAATTCCTACCCTGTCAATTAATTTAAATGTCACTGAAATATCAATGTAACAAAACCAATTACGATTTCTCTTGATTATTATGATAACTAATATGCTCTTGCATTAGGTATAAATTCTACTGATGTAGAGGAATCTGCGATAACATATTCGAAACTTGAAACAAAGGTTTTGGGCTCGTAAACCATGGATGTATTAACTCCCGCCGAAGGCGGTGTGATATAGTTTGGGCGTTGTCCGTCCGTCAGTCCGTCTGTCAAAAAAAATTCAGAGCTTTATCTCATTAAATATTTTTCAACATTGAACTTCATGGGTGTATAGATATCAATCAGGATAAGTGCCATGCACAAGAACTATAACCCTACACTTTATAAAATGAGAGTTATTGTTAATTGTTGTTTTTGAATGATGTCTGTCTGTCACAAACATGTAAATGCTATATCTCATGAACTTAATTAGATTTCAAAATGAAACTAATGGGTATACAGACATCAACAAGGAGAAGTGCCATGTACAAGAACCATTACCCTACACTTTCTTACTTAATAGTTATTTCCTTTTTTGTATGAGGTAACTTTTCAGGTCTATATCTCAGATACAGTACAATATTTCAACATGTAACGTCATGGATGAATAGACATCAATGAGGAGAATTACAATTTATATAAACAATAACCATACACTTTGTTATTTTACAGTGATTGTCTTAATTTTCCATCAGCACCCCTCAATAAACAAAATGATATCAATTCAGAGAATTTTCTTGTTAGATTTGTTTTACTTTGCATTATACACCCAGTTGTTGATTAAACAATCAAATTGGTAGTATTGGTACCAATGTGGTATATGCGCACTTATTTCAACTACATTTGTATGATCCTATTATGCAAGCACTTGCAGTTTGAGCTTTCATTTCTTTGCGGTAACTTTATTGTAATGTGTTTTTGTAATTTATTCCACACAATTGTATCTACCGCAAAGGCGTCTGCAATCTAAATTTATCTATTGTATATTTTTAGTATATTCACTTTATCGTCAAAGCGGCAAAACACATATTTTTCATGTATTTATAGAAAAAGATCTTTTTTATCTGTTAGAAGCCCCTACAATTTACTTCCGAGCAAGCATTACGCTCTAGACCACTTAACCAGAATATATATTGTTATCGTTATAATAAATCTGTACATTTTGAAATCGTTCATTCAGCCAAGACATTACAAAGGTCAATTAACCATGAGAACTGCGGAAATTACAGATATTAGGCATAGCATGGGGCATTGTTCCATGTATAAAATCTATATTTTTAGGGAACTACAATTCTTGAAGTTGCAGAAACCGGCTTCATACTTTCTTCAAATTTAATCAGTTATTATACCGTTAACGTTGGATTTTGAAACATAACTTTTTTTAAATAAAGGTTATGTACTATTTATCTGTTGCCTTTATCAATAAGCATGTCTTCATTCAAACAAGGATATTAGTATAAAATTGCATAAAAGGCATGTATAATATACCATATTCTGTAAATAAAAGTGTAGTATTGAATAAATTTTCTAACATTGATAAGTGTTTAGATTGAAATATTTAAAATCAAGTATAATATATTAATTATGAGGCACATAGAACGATCACTTTGAGATATAAAATGATTTATGTACAGTAATATGTCGCCCGAATAGCGAAAACGATGCACGCGGATTTCGGCTCTGCACTGAAGTGCGACGGTCTATAAGAAAGTATATTCTTTCACCCTGTATACCTGTTAATTGTGTGTATTAACCTTAACACTTGTTGTTTTTTATCCATATAAAGATAAATAAAAATTGGGAGTCATATACCGGTTTGTTTTTTTGTTTTTAAAGATTTATTTTCCGGAATCAATTTTAAAAATGGTTGATCGCGATAAGAAAAGAGAAAGCACATTCAACACCAATTGGCACCAATTAAAAAAGTAACAATTAACAATCAGCTGTGTAACACACAAAGTTAGTTATTTTTGTATGTGCGCTATTGAAGATCTGTGTTTAATTGATAGATTATTGATTATCCAATTGTACGTCTTTACGTTTTTATTGTCTCACTTTTATACCTATATAAATCGATATGATATAAGTTTCTATAAAGTGGGTAGCGTGTCGATTGTGTTATTGTCCTTGAAAGATAGAAGATGGGAAAGGTGACTTGGAAGTTTTAATAAGCTATTAGTCAAAGGTTAGTCAGAAACAGCCTTTAGCCGAACAGTATTTGAAATTATCTTCATGTGTGGCGAAATTTCGTACATGTTACAGTCTGGGAAACTGATGTTTGTTCCATCAATCTGTCCGTGGAAAAACCATTTGAATTACAAAATATATATTCTTTTAAATGAAGAAACTATTTCAAATGTCAAAAAACAGTCTGTTGACAAGATTTTAGAATTTATTAAAATTCTAATTAGGTTTTTCTCAATTACATTATTGCTTTAGATTGCAGAGTTAGAGTCATTCAGTAAATGGTCATAAAGTGGGGTCAGCTATCTGCTTGTAATATAAGTTGTTACACTTTGTGTTTAAATGGATTAGCACTTATACTTGTAGGTTATTAATGATTAGAGTTGACAAATATTTAAGTACGAAAAAAATTAAACCAACAGCAACAGTATTGCTGAAAATGACTGTTACCTTGTATAATTTATTGTTTCAAAAAATTAATATTAGTAAATTATACATCTAGCAATTTTGAGCAAACTTTAAATAAACTCATAAACAAGCAGTAGAGCACATGAAGGCATTACACATTGATAAGACTTAAATTATTAATTTCAAATTTTTTTTATTTACAAATGCATATACGGACAAGATGAAACACCAACGCATAAGACATTTGTTATATGTAGTTGTCCGTTGGCAACAACGATTTTTTCTGAATTGCCGCCCCTGATTGACTATGTGCATGTCTTATATTAATATATGATATTCTAGTTAGGCCAGTAAGAGATGATTGTAATCAGTACGAGGATTTTTGGTGGCAACTGACCATTCAATGAAAATGTGTGTAAACCATGTATTTGCAGTGGCAACAGGGAATTTTTCGTAACAAAATGGTAATAAAAAACATAATTATCTTGTAAAACTGTTCATTTTAAAACACGTCAATGAAAATGACTTATAGTTGGCTCATATATGAGGGAAAATCTTTTATTAAAGCTTGTTTGGTGTGTCTGTTTTCAAAAAAGCAAACGCTTTAACATATCTCAATTTAAGATTCAACGGAGATTTACAGTAAAATTATCTAGTTTACAAGCTCCCAGAAAACAAGAAAATACGACAATTTATCACTCCAGATTCGATAACATCTTCAAAACGTTTTCGATGTTATGGCCTATTACATTTTTCTTTCATTCTGATATGGCGAATAAAAAAGACATGTGTGGCGATAGTTCATGTTCAACATCAAAGAGAAATATCATTTTTAGATAAGTAATGCTTGACATGGTTCACGTCCATGATAAAGATTAAACATATTGCTTTGATGTTACCTTGCTGTACATATTTATGTGATGAAAACAACATTTTGCGATTTTTCATTGATTAAAACTTTCTGGATTAAAAAAAATAAGGATCATGGTGTTATTTGTTGTGTCATTAACCCAGACATATAGGTTTGTACCCACCATGTAGCTACATAAGATTGCCTGTGCCTCATACTGCATCACTGATTTTTACCACGTGTAAAGTACAGCCCTGGTAAATTATAAAACATCCATTGTTAAAAAAACGCTCATTAGTAACGTCGCGGCCTTTTAGAGAGCGATGTGTGTATATCTTGCAACAACACTTTCTTTTGCAATTTAATACACGTTCTTGTTTAAGTCAAACACGTGAAATACTAGATAAACCATAATTCAAATGCACATGTCATTGGCATTGTTATAAAAAGAACATAACTATATACATGTATCAGTAAGAAAGTAACGCGTTCATTTCGTTTTATTATTCGCTCTTTATCTCGCCTTTATTCGCAGCACAATTGCTTACATGGGGCTGTGATTTCCTTGATGCACAATATCAAAATACATTAGATTTGTGTGCGTAAATATGACAATAGTGAACTGGTATTAAAATACATACATATATTTAACTGATCGGAAATAAAGAATAAGAACAAGCGGTAGAATAATGTACTGTTTGTGATGCTATATATTTTTGGAATGAGAAATCTACAATACAACAGGGAACGTTATTTCATTTTAACCGAATGTATCGGTATCAGTTATTCGTCGCGCATAAAAAAAAAAAAAAATTCTGAATGAAATCATGAAAGAATTGAATCGTTATCTTTTAAAGTAATCGCATGGGAATAAATAGACAAAAGTGCCCACACGTAATAATAAAATCAAAATTTGCAAAACAACAACAGCCATTTAAGATCAACCCTTGATAATTCATGAAAATTGTCGAAAAAAACCAAACAAACTTAACTTTGTTTTTTGTTAATATATTACAAATCTATCGGCTTAATGATCTATTTTCGTTTGCAATTATGCATTTCTTTTTTTTCGGTTATCCGAAAATACGAACGATGCGAATATGTCAACAACAAAGAAAAACCAAAGCCAACAAAATAATGACAAAACACGTGCGCATAAATTCGCACGGTATCTCATGTCTTAAATGATTGGAGATGCCACAGCAAAGATACGTCAAGCTAATCGATCTGATGCTTGATAAATATAATACAGGAAAACGAGATAATATACGTCAAAACAAGTTTCATAGATCTTCGTTGATAAACGACTGATATAAAGCTACACGATATACTAATTATATCATGTCAACAGGAAGTTGTTTTATCAGTTAATGGTTGGAGGAAGTTCATATCACTCGGAGTCAACTACAACGCCACCAGTTCTAGTAATATATAATCAGATTAAAAACAAACTAACAATTTCATACAAATATATACTCCATTTAAGAGATGAAAAGCAACAAAAAACAGCAAACACATACTTAACAAATATTAATCGAAACTAACTATTACGTTATGATGAACACATCTTACGTCAGCCATCATAATCATTCCCGCTACAAAACCAGCGTCGTAGCGATTTTATTTCATTATTCCTTTTTAAACGGGGACGTAGATGACTGATGAACAGAAAACCGGTTAAGTGACGTATCGTTGTTCAAAATATTAGGTAGGTCGTTCTTTGGTTCTAAGCATCATGTGATATATTACAAAACGATACGGCACTTACCTTCTACTCTCTACTTATACACTGTATATCACTCAGTGTTTTGTCTCGTTTCCGGTATTTTATATTCAATATCTGCGTAACAAACAAAAAGACGTCATGGATGCATGGTTTCTTCAATGATGAATAAAAATGCCCAGCATCACTATCCTATCTATCAACAGACCATTGTTATGTTAAGAATATCATCTTTCCATTAACTGTATTCTGCTGCATTGGAGCTACGGGAAAATATTAAACTTGGGGAGTTTGTACCTTCAATAGGCATGAAGAATCCCGCTTTTTGTGAAATGTTGTTTCAACTGTGCATGTACGATCTTATTTTTACCTTTTTGTCAAAATAAGCAGATGAAAATAGAAAAACCTTACAAATACTTGACGATCATGCGAAAAAAAGTTCGCGTTCAACATGAGTTAATAATCATATGTACATTTTAGCTGGAAACTATTCTTTGCTGTGATTTGCACAGGTTTGGGCACAATGTCTGCATTAACGCTTAATGTGTGAGTTGTCTAATATATTATTACAAGCAAGTATCGTTAAATAATGAAGAATCAGGGACAGCATGAGCCGCGGCCCGGCTCACATTTTCGGGTTTCGTAATACATATTGTCGAAAATTATTATAACTTATGAACAATTCGCACTGATCAGTTACTGTTAATAAAGTATGCCCGCTACTGCAATAAGATTTACACACTTTAAATTGGATGACTTTAACGGTGAAATCTGGGATATAATAAACAGTGTTTTTATACTATTTGTTTGGCGTTATGGCAAACAAAATGCGTGAGTTAACATCAATAATAGGTCCCAAAAAACAATCTTTAATTCTTATTCATACTAAATTAAATAACATGTGATACATTGTTTTTTATATATCCATTGTCCAGTTATTTACATTTTGCTAACAAAGTCAAATGGAAATGGCTCTGATTTTGCTTAGTCCATTAAAATTGTGAGTACTCTGTCGAATCGTATAATCATAAAATAAGACAAAAGACTAAACAAGGAGTGCATAGTAATCCAATCATCTGTTTGTTAAATCCATGCTAGTATTAATTACGTCACATAAAGTAATGGTTGCAATGAGTGTATACATGAACGGATTTAAATTACTGTTATATTGAGTGCCTGATCGATATGATTTTTTCTCTTATTCTCAGTTTTTGTGGAAAACCTTCGTATTTACTGACATTCTCACTATGTATTATGTCGATAAAAAGAAAAGCATCACGGCTCTAACTCTATTTCAATTGCGATAATCATTTTTTTAAACTAAATAAGATACATACGAATAACAAGCTTTGTTATTTTTCAAGGAGCTCCTTCAAACGCATTCGTCGAATGTCAATTGCATTAGTCCTACTTAACAAAACATTGCATTCAGTCAAATTAAACGGAACAACCATTAAAGCACGTGTATGGGGCTATACGTTTTTTTACACGAACCACGCGCACATTAATTCGTGTACCACATCTATGCACAATCTTGAAGACATGGGTGACCAATATGTTTATAAAATTGAGCATCTTTTGTTTATTGCATTCTTCGTGTCTGCTTTTATTTCGAAGGGAAAAGTCGAATTTTTTGGATCTAAATCAGCCTTCATAATTGCATAGAGCCCGGAAGTCACCAAATTTTCAAGTGTTCACATATTGAAGTGCTCTTATTTAATTGCTTGAAAATCGTATACTATTTACATTCTCCAAGATACAAAAAAAAACGAAAAGTTAAATAACAATACTGAAGTCGTTAAGCTTCAAAGTATATTTTAAGTGTCTAATTTTTGAAATTGGGTTTAGTTCGTATTGCGAACTATTATTTTCTTCCAATCTTTCAACAGACACTTTATAAGTCACTGTGATAATCAATCAATCGTTATGAATATAATTCGTGAAAATGACCGACTTAAACTATTAAGATAAATATATATCATCAAAAGAGTCCTAACGTCGTCATCAACGCTATTTTAATCATATCTAAAATAACATAATGATCGTTGATAAGTCCCGGACATCAAGCCTGAAATGCTCAAATAAGAGTTTCGTTAAACAATTTCAATACTCACCTCAGTGAGTCCGTGCGCATTATATTTAAATATGTATAGTTTCATTAGTAGTCAATTCAAAATATTATTTTTACGTTTCATTGTATTACAATCGATGCAGGCCTTTCCCAAGGTGGTTTACACGCAGCGGTTTTTTACGTTAATCAGTTACCCAAATAATTCATGTTTTTTTTGCTGTAGCTGTCCATGATGTGTTTCGACCTGTATTTATTATGAAATTGGACATTTCAGTGAATGCAAACTAACTACAACGATTAATGTAATAATGAACATTTGTTATGATTGTATATTATAATCAGAATGATATATCCATTCACAGAAAAAAACATCCATTTAGTAACATAATATATTGATGATATCATGATATTTTTTCTATCATAACCTGTCGGGAACCAGGGGCCTTATACAAGTATCTTTCAAAATAAATAAGGATTATGGTTGTACGTTATTCTGTTTCAGAATCGGAATGACGCAGCCATGTCTTATTGGGTTGTTACTTATCTGTCCTGAAACGAGTCCACTCCCTTCGCATATCGATGCAAAATGACAATGAGTATTTTGCGCGTTTTGCTTGGTTTCATTTTGTTTCAGAGGTTTGTTCATAACGAAGCGAATCTTTACAATATGGCTCATAAGCTTTTTGTCTCCATTATACCACTCGTCCTTATAATGTAAATTTTTAGCAAATTTCCATTTTTACATACAATTGATAACTTGAGGTTTCATACCACACACGTGACTTCGATGTGAACCGCCTCTCGCGATATAACGTTTGTCCCAGGGAGTCACAAGTCGAAAAGCATAATGCGATCATTTTAACAAGTAAACCATACTATTTTCTAGTTTGCATGCATTGAATAAATTTAAATAAATTGCATAGAAAAAAAATACAAAAATAGAAACAATCAGTGCTTTCTCTTCCATTTGCCAAAATTTATGATTCACTATTTTAAATGCTAAACTCAAATCATGTTGTGGCGAAAGGTCAACAACTACACGCTATTCCTCCGGGACATGTACATCCAATCTTCGCAGTCCACCGCGTAGTATTTTGCAAAAATCTTGAACACACCTATAAAACCCGTTACTATAAATTATGAAAATACAAGCATCGGAATTCATTCTGCACACCAATTTTAAGTTTCGCTTACATTTAAGTGATATGTTGTTGACTTTAAAAGACTAGTTACACCGGCGGCTTCTGCGTCATCAAAGCGTCCGAACAGTGTTTTCACTAGACGAAAGGAGCTGCTATAGCGCGTACAAAACGTGCACACAGCGCGCACACCACGTATTCACAGTGCGCTCAGGCCTTGTAGTCGCAGTACACTCGCCGTGCAATTACCGTCCACGTCAACAGTGTTCGGAAAGAGTCCTCGTGGCGCGCTTACTGCGCTCTACCATAGTGTTGCCACTTTTATCCTTAATCACTATATACAACGCGCCGAGCAAACGCAGAGACGCTGCGATGTCTTTCAGCATGAGCGAAGCTTCTGCGTTGCTGTTAACTGCACGGCGCAGGCCGGCGTAATTTTTGGACGCCGTTGATGCGCCACATAAACACAGTCCCGATGTGAATGAGGTGAACTGAATTAGCGAATCTTAAGCCAATAGCTTATTGCACATATAATAGGTTGTGGTGTTAGGGATTCATTTCGGAAATCGCAAGTCTGATTTGCGTTTCCTTGTATGAAAAAAATAATAAATACTATTTAGTGCCAATCTTTCCAAGCCAAAGAAACGAATCTGTAGTATGCAGTGTCGGTGTTTTACAGATTACTGCAGTATACGGTGCCATGAAGCAGAGTTCGCGAGTAATATGAAATCGTTAATTAAAAAATAAGTATTGTTTATACTCGTTCAAACCTTCCAAACGAATGATACTTATTGTACGAAAAATGTTACCGCTATTTATTTTTATAAATATATACATGCATAAGTAGGAAATTCCATTTTTTCTGAGGTCATATGAATAATTGAAAAATAGGTATGGACATGATGTTTTAAAGCTGTTAACAAAATGGACAGTTTCTTTGGACAACGTACAAAATGCATTGCAATTACAGGATGTCAATTTATTCACCATGTTTTGAACGAGACCCCTGTGAAAATGTGTATACAATCAGTAAACTGTTTCCATCCGCTCAGAACAACGAGAAATACGATACCATATAAACCGTGTAAAAGCGGCGGAGTGACCAATTCATTTAGATAAAGTTTTAAAAAACAATGGTGGTTCAAAATTGGCATTTTATTATCGGCAAATACTATTAAAAAACTAGCGACTTGTACAAACAAACACCAAGTTTGCAACCTTTAGCAAATAACATTCGAAAAAGAGCTGACGCACTGGCCTTCCATAAAATGCATTCTGATACCCATTATCTAATATCAGTGAATATCTTATAAAAATTACTCGTTTTTGGAATACAAACGAATCGTAACATCTTCAAATCATGTTGCATTCCGTAATTCCTTCATACTGATAAACTAATGATATTATATGGTTCGGGTCAGTACATGCGTCATGATTATTTTATTTTGTAGCTACTGCTTAAGCATGCGGATTAAAACATTTCGATTCAGTTTGCATTCATTCTTCCGATGATTCACATCTTTTATTCATAAGTACTAGTTGAAGTTCCTGTATTTTTGGAATAATAATTGGTTTATGTGTGCAAATATTAACAATGAAGCTCCAGAAAAAAGGATTGTTGCTGTTACTAAATTTGATAGTCGCCGCGGGTGCACGAGAGCCTCTGAGCCCAACATGCATGTTATACGAATACGAGGAACGTCTGTTGGAGAGGGTCCTAAGAAACGAAATCGGTCTGGAAAACACGCTGAAAGACATCATGAAAACGCACGCTAAAGTTATTGATGCATTGCAACATTTAGAAGATGGAAAAGTACTCATAAAATCTACGTTGAAAGCCATAGAAGAAAAACAAGCTACAATGGAATCAACACTGCGTGAGTTCATAGAAAATGTCATGCAACATGTTAATTCAAAAGTGAACACTACTTTGAGTACTTTAGAGAATAAACATGAAGCTATGGTGGTCAAATCGAGGAGTCTGGTCGCTAATGTTATTGTTGATTTGACGGAAAACGTAACGGCGACGATCCAAAGGGTTGAAAATGTACAAGAGGCACTAAAAGGTTAGTGTAGTTATTGCATGTTGTATATCGCCCGATTGTTGCAAAAAATGTACTATGTGACATTCAATTTTAATGCAGATTGTACCTTTTTTTGCTTTAATGGGGCAAATGATTGCAATTAAACAAACTCGTTAAATGTGTTTAACCAAGAATTAAACAAGATATGCACATGATTCTTTATATAAGTAAATTATAAGAATATCACGCATTAACCGGCAAATATCGTGCAACGAGTAAGATCAACTTTACTTTTTTCCAGCTCAATCGATCATCCCTACAATTTACTTCCGCTCTCGCATAACTAACTCGGTGACCCCATCTTCTGGACAGGATGTAATCTTCACAACCGTGGATGTCAACGAAGGACAAGGTTATAATCCTTCAACTGGAAGATTCAATGCTTCCGTTTCTGGAATGTACCTCTTCTCAGTGCAGTATTGTTGTCAAAATTCTCAATATTCGTATTTGCAAATACTGCACACAGGCAATATTGTACAGGCGTCATCCTTCTATGGCAGCAGTTATCCATGCGTGACCATGCAGGCACCAGTACGTCTTGCTATTGGAGACCAAGTGTGGGTGCGAGTCTACTCTACGAGCTATTTGTATACTGATACTGCAAGATATACATCCTTTTCGGGAACATTAATCCACGTGTAAATATGATTGATTTTACAAAACAAAACACAAACAACAAGGCGAGTAATAATACTGATATGATGGACTGCTTACCGTTTAGCATAAACTGTTACAAAAAAACTATTAATATATACGTAATTTGTGCTAGTATTTTCCTTGTATGTTAATATTTTCATTGTGTTATATTACGAAAATTTCATTGTTATGCTCACTGTTTAATGGTTTTATTATATTTATACTGATAATTATTTTCAACGTAAAACACTTATATTACTCAATGAGGTGACAATGGAATTTAATTCCTAACATGACTTGATGCATGTTTCATATTTTAATGCATGTTTGCATGCATGATTCGAATATTACGATGCTTCTGTCCGGATAATGTTACCTTATTGCATATTTATAATAGTTGATGGACAGACTATGACGTTTTCTAATTAGATTGAAGTAGTAGATTACTGTCTGTAATGCATTTTTGCGATTAGACACTGTTAATACATAAATCGTGATTTTCTGAGACATTTGCAAATTTATAACCAGATATATTATGAAAAATGTCATTTTTGTACTCATTGATTAATATTTAATAAAACACACTTAGAAATTGTTACATATAAACTGCATCCGTTTAGCGCAATAGTGATGAACAAAGTAAGTGAGAAACCTGCACGTATACGGTAGATGTAAATTCGTATGTACTGAAAGTTATATAAGTAAACATTTATCAAAAAGCGTCTGACACATTCACCATTAAACAAAGAAATAACAGCACTATATTAATAGTCGTACAGTGTTTAAACACTGTCCTTCCCAGCTCAATATTAGATGTAGATAATGTAGGTTCAAATAACTGATATATGTATATATATATATATATATATATATATATATATATATATATATATATATATATATATATATATATATATATATATATATATATATATATATATATATATATAAACATAAAACATTCGATAGCGGAAATAAAGTTCACAG
Source organism: Dreissena polymorpha (assembly GCF_020536995.1). Classification (NCBI taxonomy): domain Eukaryota; kingdom Metazoa; phylum Mollusca; class Bivalvia; order Myida; family Dreissenidae; genus Dreissena; species Dreissena polymorpha. The sequence continues at coordinate 19,663,879 of NC_068360.1, forward strand.
ATTGATGATAAAATAATATTAACAGTAATCATTGAAAGCCTACTTGCAAACGGATAGGAATTTCGGATACGATTGCGTTGGATGTATATGAACTATCGAATTCGAAAACAGAAAGAAAACCAATTATGGTTATATCTATTTTCGAACCAGCCGTGTGTTCGTTGAAATAGGAACTGCATAAATAAATAAGAGCACGTTGCGAAGCTCTTGCATAGCATGTAATGCGGTGCATTATCTGTTGGCGATGACTGCATAAACGAGAAGCTTAATCAAAAGCGCAACTGGGGTAGGGCTATCTTTAGGGCAGTACTTTCGGTCGCCTCAACGACATGCCTGTAGTGCCAGTTTAGAGCTGAGGTTGTAGTTATACTATTGTGCTATATTGCTATATTCCGCCATCTGGCCATTAAATTCCATTTATCTTTTTGTATGAAGATAAAAATGTGTTGACGCAATGTAACGCATGAAAAATTATAATAAAAAGTAACTGCTTTCGTAGTAGCTATTCATCAGTTGTTGCTTTTCGTTAATAAATATGTCGCCAAAGGATCATGGATCCTGTTGAAAAGTAGACGACTGTCACTGAACGTTCATGAGATATACACACGTTAAAATATGGTTGTATTTTGTAATCCGAATAACCGGATGAATGAATCGAATATTCGTTATAAAATGGGGTACTGAGCTGCTTCCTGAAAAATGTTGTTCATTATTGGTGCAATACTGAACATTTTACGGACATGCTTCATTTTTTTTTTAATTATAAAACAAAGGAGATAACACACTGTCGAACAAATAAGTTACAATATTGCGTTGATTCACGTTTTAGTGACACCTTAACCGACGACGATATCAAGTCGAACTTGCATGCAGACTTCTACGGAAGCGTATATGGTACACCACAATAATATGGTCATGCCGGATTAATTTATATCGACTTACGGTGAAATAACATGGTATGTCGACATAGTTTTGTAGCTTTTTCTATGAAAGCGTATATGGTACACCCTGATGCTGAGATGATGTCAACATTATATGACGGCATGATAGGAAAAAGGTTTCATGGCGTAAAAATAACTCATCGCGTCGACTAAAACTATGATGGCAAGTCATTTTCACATGAGCATGACGCCAAAAATTATGTTGATTTGTCGACTTAGATCATGTCGACCAAATACTTTTTCGGGCAAAGCCGGATAAATTTACGTCGAGACTTTAATTGAATGTCGTGATGGCGAGTGAAATTAAGAGGGCAAAATACGGAAGCGTATATGGTACACCCAAATAATATGGTCATGCCGGATTAATTTATGTCGACTAACTGTGATATAACAATATATGTCGACATAGTTTTGCAGCTTTTTCCCACTTAACTTTACTATCAAACGCTCAACTTACGGTGACAGCAGTAATGACTACCCATGTACTGCTATGCAGGTTAAAACATTGGTTGCCTTGGGAGACGAAACCTGGGTGCGGGTCGTATCTTATGTAATGTTACATTGATAAGGTCGTTCGCTGTGACATAGTGCCGGTGTATATCGTCGTTATACTTTTAATTGAAAAATTTACGGCGTTCGTCTCTGGATTTAATTTGATGTTCAAATATTTTTTCAATATGAAAACAATTCCTTTCTTGAAATACGGTATCAAGATTAAACCCTGAAACTCTCAAAAAACTATTATAGCAGTAACAATTATCAAGGTATGGCTATGCTGATTTAACACCGGCTGCCATAGGCGATGATGATAGGTCTTATGTTACAAATACTACGTCGTTGTTTACAGATTCGAACAGATATATTTCATTTTTGGGTACATTGTTCCATTCATATATATCTAATGCTGAAAATTATAATGCTTAAAATTGAAGTCATCGGATTAAAATAGCAACAACTTCTATACTCATTACCCGAAACGATGCTCTTCTTTAGAAATTTCATTTACATAATACCTTTATATAACATATCTTTACTATAAATAGTAAGAAAATCTCGTCATGGGCGCGCTTTTTTCGTATCCAGCGAGCCAATATGATCATATCTGTCCCGGATCGATTTATTTTATCTGAACAGAATCGGATCGCCTTGATCTTTTTGTTCAGACCAACAGAAATTCATCAAAATAAGCCAAATATCAACGAAATAATTGACAATGAAACTTAATATTAACAAAGTACTAACTTGGGATATTGAACATATCGATTGCATCTGAAACTGTTCTATATATTAGATAAATAATTTTGTTTGAGTTTTTAACAGGAGTCACCAAACTAAATTTAGTTAACAAAACGCTGCCTCAATAACACATATTTAATCAAAAGCTCGTAACAATGATATTACCTTGGTATAAAGCTCCATTTCATGATCTTCCCACCCTTTTTATACTTATTTTATACAATACTATTTTTTTACCTTTCGTATCGAATGTTTCTGACCAAAAACAGGATAAACGACATCGAATGACTTGTAGGAGTGATATATTTTATTCCTTTCAAAGTTTCCTATCATGCATTACAATCACACACTCCGAATAAATGTCTTGTGTTCGTTCGATGCTCTAAAAAAATATATTTCTGGAAAAAAAACATGACCGAATGATAGACCCTAAAACTAGCTTTAACAAGTGGGATTTGTAACAGACAAAAAATACGTCAAATGAGATACTTCATAAATATCGTTATCAGAGGAATGGAAAGCTGGTTCGGGAATGATTATGTAATATAAACGATAACACAATGAAGAGCTGGACCGAATGTCCATACATTATCAATTCTAGTCGTATAACGGCTCTTGGGTCAAATGCCCTCGGGCCGTTATATGGGAAGAGGGCTGATTATAGACAGCCGGACAAGCTCTGCCCTATGTTATTGTCTAAATATATCAGCTACTTTTTTGTGTCAAACAGAGATATCATAATACATACGAATAAAGAAGGTTGCAAGTTAGTATGAATGAATGCTAAATAAAGTAGGTCTTCTTTAAATATTACATGTATGTTTACCTTTCAATACATTTTAAAAGCCTTTAGCAATTTAGCAAGCAATACAGAAGCTCAAACGGTTAAAGGCCCTATCAAAAATAGAATGTATAAATGTAAATAAATGTAACGTGTCCTAGTGGATTCAGTATTACGAAATATAAACGTTCACAAAACGTGTGACCTCTGATAAAAAAAACGAATTGTACTATTTGACTCATAATGGCATTTAGTGTAATGAAATTAGTTTAGAGTCACCTTGCCCTTTACATCTTGGGTGCACATGTGTTATTTTAAACATGCACACGGGCAGATCTCCACCTGTGTACGCAAACATTTTAATAAGTTCACATAAGAATGTCCACTTATAGCATGGAATGAAGAAATTGTATTCACAGTCCGCAGTTATTTGAAAAAATTACCTCAGTTGTCCCAACCATGCCACAGTAAATTGATTAATTGATTGATTACTTTCTGAAAGAATTTCGTAGCACAAAGTAATGGTTGCAATGAGTGTATACAACAACGGATTTAAATGACAGTTCTATTGAGTGCCTGGTCGATATGATTTTTTCTCTGATTCACAGTTGTTGTGGAAAACGTTCGTATTTACTGAAATTCAACACTGAAATTCTCAATATGTATTGTGTCGATCAAAAGAAAAAACATCACGGCTCTGACTCTATTTCAATAATGGTTATCATCTTTGTACAACTAAATAAGATCCATATGTATAACAAGCTTGGTTGTTTTTCAAGGAGCTCTTTCAAACGAATACGCCAAAGGTCAAATATACTTCAACTGTATATATCATACTAACGAAAACATTGCATCCTGTCAAATTAAACGGAACCAAATTGGAAACATGGGTATGCGGCAAAACGGTTTTCACACGAACCACGCGCACATTAATTAGTGTACCACATCTCCGTGCAATCTTGAAGACATGAGTGGCCAAAATGTCCATCTTGTTTTAACTGCATGCTTCAGTGTCTGTTTTTATTTTTAAGAGAGAAGTCGAACACTTTGGATCAAAAGGAACCTTCGAATTTCATAGAGCACGGAAGTCAATGCGCAACAAAATGGATACTCAAAAGAGTTTATGTTTGCTATTGAACGTGATTGTTGCCTCTTGTGCACGAGGGCCATCTAGCCCGATATGCTTAAAATATGACTACGAAGAGCGCTTATTAGAAAGAGTCCTTAGAAACGGGCTGGCTCTGGAAACCACTCTTAGTGAAATCGTAAAAGCGAACTCAAAAGTGGTGGATACACGTAAACAGATAGAAGATGGAAAAGCAAAAGTTGAGTCGACGTTGGCAATAATGAAAAAGAAACAAATAGATATGGAATCTAGACTGAGTGATTATATTAACAATGCCCTTAACAATATGAACTCGACGTTGGCTGCAAATGTGGGCACAATGGCTAAAGCTGTTTTAGACATGAAAGCAAATTAAACTGTGACGGCGCAGCAACTCGTGAATCAAGTCCACATCCTCAAGGGTACGTATAACAATCAGGTTTATACCATATATGAGATGGGCTGGTTTTAATTCAAGATATTAATGACTATTGCTCTAAGATGGGTTATTTTTTTGTTAAGTTGCTTTCGGTGTATGATCAAATTTTATTTCACGAGTGGATATGTTAAACAATTGTTTGTAGTGAAAATAGATCCTTGTCTACAACTTAACTAAAACATTTATCGAATGCTTAAGCATAATAAAAAAGAAAATACGCGAGTGACTGTAAAACGTAACACGTTTTTTTCACGATGTTGTTTTTGAAAAATTATGCAACTTTTCTGATATTTTCGGTGTATCGGGGGTATTACCTGTATTTTCCGATATCGATTTTTAGTCCTAAAAATCAAAATGTGGGACAACCGGGAGTAAACAACTAGACCCTTCCCGCGTTGTGCTTAACTTTGGCCAAACCTTAAACCGCTCAACAATCAACATTTGCTTATTTATTCATCAAACGTAGTTTTATAACAAGATAATAGTTTTGAATGATTAGCTTTGTTTTCAACCAGCAGATAAGTGGTTTTTTCCGAACGCTAGTTCATTCCGGGATACTGCTATTCGATTCATTTTAGAGGCATGAATCAGCATATTGTTTAAGCAACGTATAATTGTTTTTATACAATTTTGTTTAGGTATTTGTCATTGAAACTTATTTAAAAAAAAATAATATATTCGTAAAAATATGAAATATGCGCTGTTTTAATATGTGTTCATATTTCATTTCGATATGACATTAAAAGTACCGGGTATATACATTATTTAATACTAATGTGCAAACCATTCTTCTCCGTTAGCCTGATTTAAATAAATTTATTGGGATTGGGTCATTAACAAATAAAGTGTGGTATTCGGGTCTATTCATTATATTTACTAATTAAAATATGCACACACATTTTTAGTCCCGTATAATAATAATACGTCGTATAGAAGGTCAATTTTGACATTTGTATTTGCATTTTTTTATCTTGATATAAAACTAATAAGCAATATATGTTTTTTTCAAAATTATTATTATATAATGAATTTCATTTACTTTAAAGCGAAACGGTACTTTACTGAACAAATTACAATGTTACATTCAAGAGCTCTGTTAAAATCCCATTTACAAAACTCATATGTACTTTTACATTTTTTAATAAAAATACATGTATTTTGTGTATTACAGATAGGTAAAAAGTCCCTACAATTTCCTTTCGTGCGCGCATAACGACCAGCCCCACAGACCTATCAAGTGGCCACGATGTTGTCTTCCCAACAGTAGAGGTCAACGAAGGTTATGATACTGCAACTGGAAAGTTCACTGCTGCCATCCCTGGAATGTATCTGTTCAGTGTTCAGTATTGTGTGAATAGCAAGGGAAACGTTCATCTTGAAATCGTGCACAAAGGGAAGATATTACAGAGGTAAACTTTCTTTGACCAACAAGGTCTTTATCCATGTGTTACTATGCAGGTATCATCATCGGTTGCCATGGGAGACATTTCTGGGTGCGCGCAAAAGGATCGAGTTCGTTGTACGCAGATCCGGACGAATATACTTCATTCTCTTGCACATTAATCCATGTTTAACAACACGATGAAGTAATTCAGATCCCTACACGTCGTGACTCTATTTAATTTTAATTTGTAAAATTAAGGTTTTCAAGCATATATGCAATAACAATTTTCCTTTGATAAAATAACAATATCAGTTAACAATAGTATACAACGCATGTATTATTCAATGCATTTTTCTTTGAAATAATATTGATATATATCGCTGGAAAAGGTGTTGCTATATATATCATTGTATTGTATTTCAATAGTTTAAGGTTATCGGTATTTCTCGTTTGGATATTTTTGCAGCAAAGTATAAAAAGCTTTTCACCAAATATCAATTAACAACGAATTATCAAATGAATACTCACTAAAAGGTAAAGTTATTCTTTTCTGTGCTTTAAAAAGACTGTTAAGTAATATTACATGTATATATGTTTATTATCTTATGATTTCTTTTCATGTTATTATTGTAGATATATTACTATTTTTCTTGTAGATATTCTGACTTAGTAATGTGTAAGCATTTATAGAAATGTCAAACCTATCTGAAAAACATGTTTGTTACAACACTCATATAATTCGTTTGTTTTGAATATGATATTTAGTTAGACTGTAATTATACAAGACCTGGTATTTGCAAACAAATTCTATTGGATTGTTTAATATACATATAATAATACCGTTATACAATGTCGGCATGTTAAGTTACCCACACTAAACTATAAATACCGAATCGGTGATACATCTTGCATGCAGACATTATATCTGAATAATATTGTTAAACCAAAGAACAAAAGTAAAAATATAGTAAAATATTGCTAATGTGAAATATATATAATGTTTGTTTCTCGCTTTGCTTGGTTGCATTATCATTTTCGTCAGATCATTTCTTTCAAAAATAAATTGTGTAGTGCAATACGAGTCTTCTTTTATGTGACCCACGTGATTGGAGTTGTGTAAGTACGGTCCTTCCAAGAGCTTTGTGGGCACGGTTTTGGGCGCGATTGAAGCTAAGGAATATAGGGGTCGCGATTGTGGTTGGGTCGGGACGGTTTCCCCTAATGATGAGATTTTGTTAATGTTGTTTTAATTCAAGGCTTTCCTGTAGTTTTTATACTGAACTTAACGATTAAGCAAACATTGTTTAAATTCAATATTTAAAATTTTAAACAATACAATAGCTGCATTTAAAAATTAATGGAAGAACATGTTATCCAGATTTTTCTCCGCGGATCGCCTTTGCTTGTCGGTGACGACACCACGTCTATAGTCATTGTTGTTAAGCGACATTACTAAATTACCAATCCGACGAGTCAAAAATGTAAAACAATAAGCTGTGAAGAAAGACCCTTATTTCAACAGAAAAGGATCACTTGCTTAAATAAGCCGATAATCGATAAGATAAGGGTTACTTGTTACCCAGAGCTAACTGATACCGTAGCTCAGATATTTCAGATAACTCAGAGTGTATTATGACGTCATATTTAAAAATGTGATTCTTTTTTTAAACCTCTTTATTTAAGCTCGATTGCATAACAAGCCTAAGCTTATATGAAACGCTTTCGAGTCCGTTTCCTTGGTGTCTATGGGGGAGATCGAAAGATGTAATACTTACTTTGTGTTATATGTTTACATAAGCATCATTCTGGCTTTATGATTAAACGAAAGTTAGTGAAAAAAACACAAAATCTTTTAAATGAGTAAAGTTAGAAATATTTCCATTTTACATGGTCGTGATGGAGTAACCTAGTGAAGTGTAGTAGATGGAAAATCGATGATAGTAAAGTTTTATCAGATGCTATGTTATTTTGTTTTTGAAGAAGAATAAACAAAATTATTTCGGGACTTGTTATTGATGTAAACGCCGTTTTTCTTGCGATAAGGCAAAACGGATAGCGTAAAAACACTTTAAATTGTACTCATATTTCACCATGAAGGTCTTAAAACGTGAAATTTGTAAATACCATTATCAGGGAACACCACCCCCAAGCTCATTCAATAGTAGCAGTGGCCTCAATCTAACTGAAACGGCGGTCATACTTTCGAAACAGCCACTGACCAGCGATAATGCCTCATAAGTTGATATTCGCTCAACTCAAACAAATGGAGACGGGGTCGCGACTCCTGCAGCCACTGATTCTACGCGCCTGTTATTATATGATATTCAAATGATATCCTTATAGACAAAAGACCGCAATTAGCGTTTAAAACCTATTTATACATTCAGAAATGAGTATTTGACTTAAACAAATTACACAATGTATAGTTTACATTTAAAGTGCACACAAGCTTATCAAATCATGTTAGTAGCGAGAATTTTTGTATTATCGTTATGTTTATTTCACGGCTTTTATGTTAAGTTGCTTTTTTACTAAAACTGTTGATTTTACACCATACAGAAACACTTGCAACATCATTTTAGCAAAAGAGTGTTTATACATGAAGGTACACACTTGCACAATCAAGTATATGTCGTGCAATTTTTGAAACCGATTTAAGATGGACTGTAGATAAAATATGATCGATGAACATTTCTACTCATCCTTTGACAAATCGAAGTTTTAGACGCCAATACTGATTTTCGAATAAAGGACAGGAGACAATATGCAAATACGTTTAGTATGTAAACAAATTCACTAAGTGGTTACGTGAGGATTACAAAACAGGACTATATACATATTCTCCGTATTGCAAATTAAAGAAAATAACAGTACTTGCCTTCGATGAATGAATAGTTGCGTTAAGTATTTGCCACGTGAGTTGTAGATGTGCTTGAAAATTTGAATGTTGGCAACCTCACAAGCTGTTAAATAGTGTTTGAAGCCAAAACAACAAATGATTGACGTTCATTCATTTTATTATTTTGTCAGACATTTAACACCCGGTGTATCAATGAAATGACACATACTTTTGTTTTTGGCATGTTTATATCGTTTGTTGTTCGTTTGTGAAACAGAAATGTAAAAAGAATAAAGTCGTTTTTTATATCACAATAACACGGTAATTCGGTTAACAGGTTTTAAATATAGGTGTTTGGGATATTGACACAACAAATAAACATGTTTAAATGATTTTTTGTATTTTCTAAGAATTTCCGTGGTCGGAAACTTCACTGCTTGTTGATTTGCTCGCAAGTTAAGCCCTATCAGCCAACGCCGTTACGGTGGGAAACTATAACTAAATAACATTTCTCAATATATTTAAACGATGATTCAAATATAAATTTGCTTTGTTTACATAAAGATAGATTATAAAGATTTAAAGGGTGCAATTGTAAGTTTTTAATGAATTTAATTTCGAGATAAAACCGTGGAAATGCATTTTTTTATCGAATCAAAATTTTAAAGACGTAAAATGTTAACATTATAGAACGTTGCAAACTGTGAGACTGACATTCATGTAAAAAGAGAATTTGAAATGTTTGCTTATTTCATTTCTACTCAAAAACACACTGTAAAAATTAAGAAATCGAAATAGCAAACAGACAACATGAGTTGAGCTTAAGTCATATCTGCACAACATTACCCGTAGTACCAAGCGGCTATACTCGCATGCGCTCATCGAGGAGTAATTGGGTCAGTCTGTTTGTTTGTATATCTGTTGTTTTAAAGAAATTTGAATCGCAATGCTTTCATATCTTTAAAAAAATAAATCTACAACCAAGAAGCTTTCAATGGAGTTTTAAGTGTTAAATTCTCTCTAAGCAGCGGTGCTTACCGATGATTTTAATCGCTCTGTCAGTGCCATTTTGGATATTTCTTTGATACAGATCTTTGTATTTCATATATGAAACGAAGAACAATTCTTCAATTGGCGTTTGGGCTGAGAGAACAGTGCGCCAAATGTCTCGAGTAAAATATTTGAGAAGTGTTTGTGAAACACTATGTAGCCCCCACCCATATATTTGACCTTTGACCATGAAGCATGACCTCGACCTTGACCGTTTACCACTTAAAATGTGCAGCTTCTTGAGATACACATGCATGCCAAATATCAAGTTGCTATAATCAATATTTCAAAAGCTATGGCCAATGTTAAAGTTTGACGCAAACAAACCAACAAAAAACAACAAACAGACAGCACAAAAAGAATATGTCCCCCAGTATAGACTGCGGGACATAAAAACGCAATCACTAAAAAAACTATCACGATAACACACACGTGTCATCCTATCAATATTTTTTGTATTAATAAATGTTGCATGGGTTGCAGTATCTATTCTTTAAATGAGGTTTTTTATCAGAGCCATGTAATTTATCCTGATTTTTCTATTTATTATAAGATATTTTGCTAGACTAAGAAGAGTTTACTTTTACTCTTATATACTTGTTCGTAGAAAATATATTATTTCATTTAAACCATTAATACATTAACATATGTGTTCAGTATAGTGATGTCAAAATGTTATTGATAAGTGAAAACATGTACAAATGTATATCTACTTTGATGAACACGTTACTCGTTTAAAAAAGTATTAAAGATAATACACGTTTGCCGTAACACATGCAACCTCTTGTTTATATTGTATTGGAAAGGCGTTATATATGATTGTGTTGAATCAACCAGTTTTGTATTACCTTTCCATTTAATTATTTAAGTTGTTACAGTTACACGAGTTTCTATATAAGAACAGTACAATACGAACAGTAAAATGTTAGATTCGTTAAGCCGGACGAGTATTGGAACATATATTGGTGTAATAATGCATGTCAGTGTGCTTATTATCTGAATGGATTATTTGTTAAGGATATAACTATTTTCAAAACTATTTACCACGATCTTCAATGAGCGCATGAAAACTTTTTTCAATGCAGACTCTGTTATTTCGGACACGATGTCGGATTTAGGAAAGTGTATTCAATGCTGATGTTGTTTATATATTGATGTCAAATGTAATAAGTTATTAAAATGAAAATACAGATCTGTATGTTATATACGTCGAAGTCATTTAATCGTATGCTGGTACTTACCTCAATGCATTGTGGTAAGAAATAATAAGTCTTCTATAGAAGGAAAATTGCTTACAATAGTGAAGAATATGTATGTGAGTGTTTATCATGTACGTCTTATTAAGATTATTTAAGTTATGTGGATGGACTGGGGAAATGGGAGGTAGAGTCGCCGAAAACATAATCAAATCCATAATTATTCAACATTTTCTTGACATTCAAGACACAAAATGTGTCACCTTTTTTGCACTTGTTTAAATCAATATTTTTGAATTTTAATGTCAACCTAATTATACAAAAAAAGCACCATTAATTTTTTTGTATTAACCCATATCAAAATGTTCAATGCGTACGTTTAATATCATCTAACTGTGTTTGCTTTTGAAGCATAATTCAATACAGAGAGTCAAACAATTGACTGTCAAATCTTTTTTAACAAGAATGTATGAATGACGCTATAGGCTTTATCAACCACATGTTCCTGGTTTGAATTAAATCTTCCGGTTAAATTCAACAATGCCCCCAAATAGTTAAAGATATAAACAACTTCAATATCGTTACCATTGTATGTCTATTGTATTTTCGATTTTACAGTGTTAACCAAGAAGACGGAGTCCCCAAGAATTGTCAAATTAACATAAATTATTGAAACGTGAATGAACATCAGCAGTCAACTAGCCTACAATAACAATTCTTTCCGCAAATAAAGGTACAATCAACACAATGTCATCTATATTAAAACTGTAGTAAATGTTATCTAGCATGTAATGTCTTCAACAAATAGAAAAAGCGAACATTGCCCGATACTTTTTTATTTGTGAGTTAAATATAAACTTTTGACAATTTTAAACAAGAGTGGTATAGTAAATTGAATAACAGTTCTGTATAAGATATGTAAAAACTTTTTAGAATATGAAATATTTTTATACTAATACTTCGCTCATTTTTGTAAGATTAAGAGTATCTGCACTCTCGTTGAATATCCAAACTGGAATATATGCTCATAATTACATTTCCCAAAATGATCGTGATTGATTATATTGTAATACATTTAACGAGTGCTTATTTATGAAAAAATATGATGACATATTTTATGTTAACCAATCTATATACAAATTCCAAAAGTTATAAGTTTAATGTGGCATATATCAATAATGCCTTATGCATGTAGCTATATCAAAGAAGCTTTTGTTATTAGAAAGACGATCCTAAATTAACATTATTTGGATACAATTTATTAACGCCTACATAGAACTTAACTTTTGTTGATATTGATCGTGTTGATTTGTATTCTTAAATGACTTGTTTATGTTTTAAATGCCTGTCTGTTTGTCTGTCTGTTTGCCTGTCTGTCTGTCTGTCTGTCTGTCTGTCTGTCTGTCTGTCTGTCTGTCTGTCTGTCTGTCTGTCTGTCTGTCTGTCATTATGGCTGCCAGCCTTCCTGACCGACCGCCCTCCCGCCCGCCCGCCCGCCCGCCCGCCGACCCGTGTCTTTATTAAAATTAAAGTTCTCCTCGATAGAGAGAGCGCAAGTTGTTTGCTACGCTGAAGGTTTGTCGTTGTAGGTCAATCGTGGCAAAACTTAAATTGAGATCGTGTGTATGAGGGATTCTTAATATTTATATAATGTTTTAATATATTTTCATTGTTTATGTCCGACCAATTATAACCTGTCAAAGTAATGTATTTAAACCTATTACAAGCTCATATTGAGATTTTTTTGTGGCCAAGGAGCTCTAGATCATGTTTAAAATTTTACTTACATTTACACTCTCGGTTTTCAATGTGATGGCTAAAAGTATGTTTGTATACATATATCTGAAAGACACCAGTCAGCAAAATTAATACTGGAAGATGATGGATAAATCCGGATTTGTCTGCCAATCTTACATCAATTTGTATTTTTTCTAATAGACACAATAAAACATTAAGATTTACATTGACCACTTCAAAGATGGAGCCTAAATGTGTTCTCCAAATGATATGACCATTATTGCATTTTAATACCTTTTTGTAGTCCATTTGTGACATGTGTAGGCGCAAAAATGCTGATGAATGCTTATCTGTTTAGGCACAGAATAACATAACTTTTTTATGTCACTAGCACGTTCGGGATTACATCGTTAATTAATTATAATTTCGACTCTAGATGAACAGATAATTCGAGGCATACATTAAATATGACAGCATTGTAGCCAAGCAGTAACGATAACGGTAATGCATGTTACATTACTGGACATTTCAAATCGCGTTGATCTACCCTTTTAAAATATATAAACCGAACTGCGTTTATTTGATACAATTTCACTGCGTATCAATGTACTTAATATTACCATATCACAATACAAAATACATGCGTGAAAGACTTTATAGATTCAAAACAAAGAACTTGAAATGATTTTGAATATGTCGCGAGAACGTTAGAACTGCTCAAATACACAGTACACAATTAAGTTTGTTTCATGGAAAAATGTCCGTTTGATATATCATTAAAAACATATTGCTTTTAATATTTTGACCTTATTTACTGAGGGGATAAGAGAAAAGTATTATATTAGTAGTTCTTTGCAGAGGTGCTATAATATCTCAACCTGTCCTACCTCATCAGCTATCCACGAGCACCTGGAGGCATGTATTTTGACGTGCGTTATCTCGTTTACTGTCAGATTTATCAAGCATCAGATCACATTACCTGGTGTATTAATGTCGTTGAATCTACATTAACTTAAGTCAAGAGTTATCGTGCGCATGTATACGTATGTGTTCTATCTGTATTATCTGGGCGTTGTTGACGTGTTCTTATCGGAATTATTTTCTGAAAATGAAGGCAAAAATCGGGCAGCATAAAACGACGTATGATGGTTAAAAAGCGTTGCACTTTGTGATAGATGTTTGCAATATTGCCAAGAAAACATCTGATGGTACTTTTTGTTTTACATTTTCCAGAAATTCTAATGTCGGTATTTTAGATGTGTGCTTTTTGTATACACACTTTGAATTGTACACGGTTCGACGGGTCATTCAACCAATTGAAATCCCAGGTGACCCCAGCTTTGATCATTTTTTATGTTGATGCATAGCCCTGCACTGTAATGGCATTTGATCTCATGCCAAAAGTTAAACTACATCGTGGTTAAAAGAATTTATCCCATGTTATGTTTCTGGAGTTTCATTATTCCTACATAATCAATGAGCTTGTGTATTTTTGTCTGAGTATTCCATTGCAGTAACTTAATAAGAAATGTACTCACGTTCGCTTTTTTCATGATAGATTTATGTTTCATTGCAGAGCGTTTAACTTTAGAATTTATACTGCTATTGGGAGGAAAATTATATAGCAGTTTATGTATTGTTACATCTATTTTTTGTCGGTTATTTTACATCAGTTAAAAGTCTCTTTATATCTGAATCTCGGTTCAATATTGTTCTTTGCACGCGATATATGCGCACTTTAAAATGTTGCATCGAGAAAAATCGTTACAACACTCAACCTTGTATCGAAAAAAATATTCGCTATCAATTTACTACTAAACAACAATCAGCACTACTTGCTTTGGAGTCTCATTAATGGCAAAAATAATGTTAACGAATATACATAATATTCTGTTACAATGATCCAAGTAAAACAGGCTGAATACTCGTTGCATTTCAATGCGCGTAGTATGAGAATTCTGAGTGTTTTCTACACGTTAAAGCTTTCTAAGGTACGCTTGAATTTAGTACTATTCATTCTTATTAAACACATATGCATCGAGTATTTTCAATAACGGGCTAATGGGCTAAACTTTCTCCCGTTCCTACTGGAGCAAAGAAGATTATATTACAATATCGCACCTGATACAACATGTCTTCTACGACAATATTGCAGTAAAGCATTTTAATAATATAAAAGCATTTAAGTACGGCTATTCTGTCACATTTAACCGCCATATTTGTAAACTGCATTGTACATGACGGTTATACCATCAATATTTTAATTTCGTATAATTTCTGTATATGGTTTAAGAAATCCATGTTAATCAACATCAAACTTCGTTAGCTAAATAAACATTTTGTTTTGCATATTAGTTTATCTCCAGACACCGTGTCAGAATTTCATTTTAATTACATAATATACTGTCACCAGAGCCGTTGGTCTGCCTATATTTTCGTTTCGAATATTTAGCAAGCACAGGCTAATGCTGTTGTTTCATGCATGAGCTTGAGTTGACATGTTTTATAGTACAGCTAACTGTAAGAAAACAATTTTATCACATGCCATGCCCGTTTCCCATGTAATATAACCATTACGAATAGTTTTATCTTACACATGTGTAATATTGTTTTGAAGCGTTTTCATTGGCTTAGTTTTCGTTCGATTGACCAATCGCATTTTGTTATTTTGTTGAAATGACGTTGCAACGTCAAATGACGTCACGAAATGTAAACAACATTCGGGATTTATCATTATGTTTGCGTAAATATTTATTTTATTTGCTCATTTAAAAGCATAAAAAGATCCGACACTCGTTGTCATTTATACCAAATTTTATTAAACTCGTCCAGGAAATTCGTTAGTAAGCTCGCCAAAGGCTCGCTTACTAACAAAATTCCTGAACTCGTTTAATAAAATATGGAATGATATGATAACTCGTGCCAGATCCTATATGTATTACTATAAAATATTGTTCTATTACTATCAAACATAGACATACTGTTGTGTATACTAGCAACACAAGCAGGTGTCTCATGAAATAAATTTTGTCAATATGGGTAAGTACAATGTATAATTATTATTAAAAGTGTTCATATTTAGACCAGATTGATGTTAACTACAATATACTTGCTATATTGTTGTAATTAATTAGCTTCGTAACAATTGTACGAAACTAAACATGTTTAATTATTGATATACAAATGAAAGTTATTTATAAAATATTAAATAATACATGTACGTATTGTTATGATGAAACGTATCATTACTTTGTATAGTCATGATCATTTTTGTAAACATTGTACGCTTATTTGTTTCACTTGGCGTAAGTCTTTTGGATGTTTTGTAAAAACAACTTGAAACAATTAGTGCGTGTTTTTTTTATTATAAAATTGAAATATCAGTAGGCCTTCCCAATGAGAGAATATGCATACATATGCTATTGTAAATATGTTGTACAGCTACCAGTGTTTGTGTTTATGGGCGCTCATCACAAAACAGATTAAACCTTTATCCACAACCAATGAATGCCACTTGTGTGCATCAAGAAAAATTTGAGATGATGGGCTTTATGTTGATATTTCTAGACTTTCTTAGAAACTATAAACGTGCATTTTCGATTAGCACACTATGTATGTATTTTATTATTAAAAGGTTTAGTGCAAAAGGTGTTTAATGTTTCTCCGACGTGTCCATTAAAACAGCATGTATAGCCGATTTGTAACCAAGGATGCGCACACAACACTAATGCATTCGGACATTCGCCCTTCCATTGAAGTTTTGATATAAAAATAATAATTTCAACAGATATACTGCTTAAAATGAGCCGGATTGATTTTTTTCAAATCAGTCCCAATTATATAACAAACTTTTCAAACATGCGTTGTCATATCGCTGATAGACGTTATCTGGAATGGGCGAGATTTTTAAAAGAAAACTTAATCTGTAGAAGCAATCACAGATAACACATTTGACATCTTTCAAACAAAAAGACCTATCAAATGTTTATATTTAAAAGCAGCTCTCAGCTCTGGATAAAATTTATCAGTTGTGTTTGTTCCCACATATTAATGGGGTCTTCCAAAGTTGTGGATATCCGGATAACACCTATTTGATGAACATGAGCTAATGCACTTTACTTTGCTGTAAGACAAATTTGAAAAAATTATGGAAAATAACGTATATAATATATTCATATTTGTTTTGAAATCGGCATCAAATAATTTTGAATTTTTTTATGAATAAATTACAAATTTTGACTATAAACTGACCTTTGTTAAAACAGGGACACTAACATAATGTGTATTGCAATTATAGGAACATGAACATGAACAATTCAAATGTTTAGACACACATTACATCGTTATTTAACTAAAAAATAACAACCTTACACTAAATAGTTTACCTGGTCAAGTCGCTGACAATTAGTTTCTTTGAACTAAGGGTAACTCATTTGGGACATAATAGCCCTCGTGCCAGCAGTTTGTTTAATCTGTTTCAAGTTTTTGTGTTTATATTTAGTGGGTGATGCTTGTGTAAAAGACGTGAGCCCCAACTCCGCTGATATGGCTCAAAACCAATCCAGTCTTCTTGCATATTTTGTATGCGTTTGGTCACTACATGACACTGCCTTATGTCGACCTCACCTTTTTATTATTATATTTACGAGCAGTTTGTTCTCATAAAACCCCATCCAAGCAAGATGTAAAAACGTGCATGTTTGTGTTGCTTTCATCATCAACGCAACTGTATACATATATCAAAGAAGAAACATTGGATAAATTACATACAATTACCATAACGCTGACGGCAGATATTGAAAACAGTTTTACGATAAACGACATAATAAATTGAGGCTGAGCAGCAGATTATTCCAAAAGTATTTGTAAAACTGAATAAAGATATTACCTAATCAAACACACATGATATATATTGTATCACTGACTGCATACGATAACTCAAATATAGATAATACATGGGTGGTGAATGACAGGTATGCGCTGGACAATTTGTTGACGCTCCACTGTGGGCTTGACCTTGAATCTAGGGACAAGATGTTTGTGTGTGTCAATTGGTGACACACTTATTGTCATTTTGTTTATTTGAAAACCCGTCAATACTGGACAAAGAAATGCACCCTAATAAATGTCAGTGTTTATTTAAATATATGAAATTGGGCCTTGATCTCTTTTGCCTCATACAAACCATACCATCATGCTCATAGTGTCTGCGATGATTAAAAATTGTTCCATGTTTGACAAAGTTAATCCACGGAGAGTCTGCTTTGAATGAATTGCTTAAATTGACCATGAACCGGAGCCCTGAGCGTGCGACAAGATACTCCGTTCATAATGCTTGTCACTTCTACTACCTGATTTAAGAAAATGGACAAAGTTATGATCAGGACAAGGAGTGTGCGGGCATCTTTCCATATTTTACTTAGAATTTCCACCTTGATATAAAAACGAAAGACTTGGTTTCAGGTTCTTGCGCTGGACGTTCTGCCTTCTCACGTTTATCACTTCATCTTAATAGTTTGAAATATATCTTTAGTGGCTATAGCCATGTTTTGTATGAATTACTGTGGAAGAAGTTTTGTATATGTTTGTGCCCTTGAATTAGGTTCCATGGTCTATCACGCTACGCACGCCTACCATGTTCTTTATCGTGTCAATATCAAACTAAATATTGCATGTTTCCTTACAAACCAGAAGAGTTTTATAGCGTTATGTATGCATTTCTACTTTCATTTCATCGGATGTCATCAGTTTCGAGTACCCGCTCGGGGTTTCAATATGCATATTGTTAAAGATTGTTCATTCTTTATTGCGTTTTGCATTTTCTTAATTAATCTTTATTTAACTTTAAATAGAATTATATCATATATCTATCACTTATAGTGCATATGAAACACATTTTCCACAATCATAGTTCCTTTAAAACTTTTTAAATCATAGTAGACTTAATATTAGATTAACTATTGCGTATTGTATATAGACTCATGTTCCGTGTCATAAGTTGTTAGAACATAAATTTCTGTTGCGAAAACAATAGGATCGAGGAAAATGTTCAAAATTGCTGCACGATTTCCTCAAATATTGTTGAGATTTAATTTACGTACATTAAGTCAATATACATAAATTGAATACTAATATGAAATGGAGCTTACTGCGTTTTATAACATCTTTATTGGTTGCTTGCCATGTTTGAAATATCAACGAAATATCAAAACGTGTGGCGTTTAACCGCCGTAACATATTTTTTATTTATTTAGTGCACGTTATTATTCGGTGAATGATCGATTATTTATTGTATTTGCGGTGTTAGAAATACGATATATTTTCACAAAACTCGTAATTTGTTATGGTAACCACTCAATTAAATTTTATCATACACCGAAAACAAAAAACTTACATAGGTAATCTGAAACCATGCTTGTAATTTTCGACGACATATTTTATGTAATTTTTGGCAATTTTACTTAAAATATGTCTAGCAGCAAAATGAATTGCCGATCGAATTGATGAACACGCGTTATTTCTGAGCAGTTTCACACCCTAGTACCAACAGGTTCTCATCGATTTAAGGACAGGTACGCAAAGACGAAAAAACATACTGTAGGTGTGTTTATTTTGGTTTGAATGCAATACGTTCAGATAAAATCAAGATTTATTACATAATATGTGAAATATTCCATTAGTCTATAACAGACTGCAATAGCCAGACTAGATTGTTGAAGTTGTTCGAATCAAATATCCATTTTATCGTTTGTGAAGTAAGCTTATTAAGCATATTTTACAGATTTGATATCTGTTTTATGAAGGAAGAAACACGCAGCCTATTTAGTATTTTTAGCATGTATATTCAATGTGATAACATACACAGCCTGTTTAGGCTAATTAGTCTTAATATCTTAAATAATCTAACTTCAAACACATTCGATTTTGTTAAATGTGCTGTAACTTTGCCACTGACATTTCGCTACTGTAAGGTCAAGTAAATATGACTTATCAATCTTCATATAAATTTGCCGCATAGTTTCTGCAGTAGCCTATCGCTAGGCCGATGCCAGTTTATTCCCTATCCTTTCAGCGCGTTATACATATTAATTGATAAATGTTTGTGTGCTTGTATTATCTATTTATTAAATGATTGTTTCAATCACACCTTAGTCGTGTAATTAATTTAATAGTGTTCGGTTTAAATTACTATTTAATAATTTTGCTAGTGAAGTTTACTTGACTTCCATATCACAGTTTTAAGACAGGGTCTTTTTTAATTTAACGACACATATTTTACTCTATATTCGATATGCTTATGTAAATAATAAAATTGAAAAGTTATGAGTTATCTTATACATGTGCGGGATGAAACGATTTCTGTATTTAACATTGCCTAAAATATATTACGTGTTTGCATTACAATAAAAATGCACAGTCTGCATTTAATATATGTAACGTGTAGTCCTCATATAGTCCTGCTATTATTATTCGGTATGGTAAATGATAAAAATGGTGGGCAGGAAAAATACTGGTTTAATTTGCTACATACAATACTATCGAAAATAAGATCAAAGTTGTGTTTATGTATACAGATGTTCGTATACTGTTGTTTTCATTAATTTGTTTAAAACACTATATTTTGTTTGAATGAGTTAAGACAGAATTCATATGGTTTTCCATACGCGCATTTGGTGTTGTTGTATTGAGAATGCTTTTATATAAAAGTACACGATATGACGGACAAAGAATATAAGCAATACACGAAGTTTTAGCGTATGGGTTACGTTTATAGATACACAAAAAACTGTAAATTATTTGCAAAATATCCTTGCTAATCATGCATCGTATAGACATAAAAGTGAAAATAAAAAATTGAAGTTTCAGTTTTGCATTAAATTATGATAGGGAACATGTGTCCATGCCGGCTGTATATCCCAGATAAAATTTGAATCAAACACTGCGTCGCTGTTCTTCGAAAACCGCGTAAGTACATTTTTACAACTTTTTGGTAGGCAAAAAAACATTTTTAAAATATAATAATTTAGAAAAAAAGGAACCAAATATTAAAGAGAAAACTGCGTATGGTCATTTTTAGAATTAAAATGACAACTACAGGCTTTTATATTTTCATAAATAAAAAGTATGCCCATTTTGACTTAGACTATCTAAATTAATATATTTTAAAACTTCAAAAAATATTTAAAAAAAGTCTTGTGAAAAGTTGGAAAAATTGACTTACGCAATTTTTGCAGAAACAATTAGTGCACCAATAGGTGTTCAGGATTTTCTCACGTGCTCATAACTATGCCTTCCAATTGGATATGAAATCCAGTATTTTCGCATAAAATGACCCGTGAACCAGCCGTTCTTATAAAAACAAATAACAATTTGCGCCAAATTTGACTTACGCGGTTTTCGAAGAACAGCGACGCACTGTGCTGTGAACTATTTCATAACTATTAATGTTTACGCAAACGCCCAAAACATGTCATGGATGTTAATAATGATTTCGTGATAAAGAGCTTAATTCCTATATGTAGTATGCAAATACTCCAGTAGTATAAAGTACAGACATATGCTACATATATAAATTGCGTAGTTCGGAGTCGTTTAACACACATCTAACTTGCAGCTTCAGAAGAAGAGTGTGTGCCTGCTTTTGAATGTGATTGTCGCGATTTGTGCACGAGAGCCCTCGAGCCCAATATGCTCGAGATATGACTATGAAGAGCGTCTACTGGAACGAGTCCTTAGAAACGAACTGGCTCTAGAAACAACTCTGAATGATATACTGAAAACGAACGCTTAAGTTGTGGATGCGTTAAAACAATTAGAAGATGGGAAAGCAAAAGTGAATTTTATGTTGGCAGTTATTGAAAAGAAACAAATCGAAATAGAATCTAAACTAAGTGATTTTGTTAACAATGCCTCCCACAATATGAACGCGACATTGGCTGCAAATGTGGGCGCAATGGTTATAACTGCTTCAGATATCAAAGCAAATACAACTCTGACGGTGCAGCAACTCGTAAACCAAGTCAACATCCTCAAAGGTACGTGTACCAATCAGGTTTATACCATATATGAGATGGGCGGGTTTTAATTGAAGATCTTAATGAGCATTGCTCAAAAGAGGTTATTTGTTGTTTTTTTGCTTTCGGCGTTTGATGAAAATTTGTTTCAAGAGTGGTAACATTAAAATTGTTTGTACTGAAAATAGATCCTTTATCTACAACCACAACTAAAATATTCATTGAACGCCTAAGTACAATTACAAAGAAAATATGCGAGAGACTGTAGATCGTAACACGTTTTTGTTACAATGTTGCTTATAAAAAATCATGGCATTTTTCGAATATTTTCATTTAAGCAAAACATAAAACCAATGTCATGTTTTCGCTTATATTTAAATAAAATTAAATATTTCACTCAAAAGCATATAATAATACTAAATATCCGCATAGATCGATAGAGACACAGATTTTCGATTGTCAAATTATGGCAGTATTCTTATTAAATTGCTTGAAGATCGTATGATATTGACATTTTCCAGGACCCGAACATTTAAATTACAATACCGATTTCGTGTTAAGTTTGAACTTTTGAAATAAGGTTTGGTTCAAAATGCGAAATATTAATTTCTTACAATCTTACAATAGACACTCCTCGTTCAACGTTAGCGTTTCTGTTTTTTGTATACTGAGATAAAAATACCGCGACACAATTAAGTCACTGCGGCGTAGTCTTGTTTGCATTGGTTTACTCAAATCATGAATCGAAGGAATTCACAGAGTCAATTGCCATGTTGGAATTTGAACTCACTAAATCAACATGAACAGTCCCCTCACTTTATCAGCTGGGTCCAGATGTCATTGCATTAAAAGAAAACACTTCACGGTGATACAATTATGATTTTTGAAAAATATTGATGAATGCAGTTTTAAGAAACGCAACTTGTTGACAATATTAAAATATCACTGTTTTTAAAGAAACAATATATCGTAGTGAACAATGTAGTTTTATTTCTACGTATTGGTATTGTCATACTTCATTGAAGAGCGCGATTTTTGTATTCATCAATAAGAGTTTAATAAAAAAAGGTGTTAAGGTATGTGGTTTGAAAGGATTTATTGGTAAGCCTTGTTTTCTACCAGCATATTAGTGATGTTTTCCAAGCGCTATTTTTCCGGGACACTTCTATTCGATTCATGTTAGGGGCATGAATCAGTGCATTGTTTTAGAAACGCATATTTGTGTTTATACATTTTGTTTAAGTATTCGTCATTGTTATTAAATAAAGAAGATAAATATATTCGTAAAAATAGGAAATATGCGCTGTTTGAATGCGTTTCCATGTTCAATTTTGATTGGACATTAAAAGTACCGGGTATATACATTATGTTATACTAATAGGCAAACCGAACTTCTCCGTTAGCCTGATTTAAGTAAATTTATTTTGATTGGGTCATTAACAAATAAAGTGTAGTTTAAGGGCTTTTATCATTCTATTTACTAATTAAAATATGCACACACACATTTTAAGTTCAGTATTAGAATATTACGTCATATAATAGATCAATTTTGATATTTGTAATTGCGTTTTTATTTTGATATAAAACTAATACGCAATGACTGTTTCTTTTCCCAATGATTATTACATTATGAATTTCCTTCACTTTAAAATGCAACGAATACTTTACTGGACAAATTAAAATGTTACATCTGAGAGCTATGTTAAAACCTATGTACTTTTACATTTTTTTTGTAATGAATATACATTCTTTTTATTTATTTCAGATGAATTAAAAGTCCCTACACTTTACTTTTGTGCGCGAATTACGTCCAGCCCCACAGACCTAACAAGTGACCAGGATGTAGTCTTTCCGAGAGTAGAGGTCAACGAAGGTCGAGGTTATGATCCTTCAACTGGAAAGTTCACAGCTTCCATCCCTGGAATGTATCTGTTTAGTGTTCAGTATTGTGTAAATAAGGTGAAAAATGTTCATCTTGAAATCGTGCTCAAAGGAAAGATATTACAGAGGTCAACTTTCTTTGACAAACACGGTCTTAATCCATGTGTTACTATGCAGGTATCATCATCGGTTGCCATGGGAGACCAGGTCTGGGTGCGCTCAACAGGATCGAGTTCGTTGTACGCAGATGAGGACGAATATACTTCATTTTCTGGCACATTGATCCATGCTTAACAATACGATGAAGAAATTCAGCACCCTGCACGACGTGAAGATGCATACACCAGCTGTATACCTTCTTCGAAGACTAGTTTTCTTTGTTCAGACTATTTAATTTGTATTGGTCAAATTAAGGTAAGCATATATGCATGACATTTGTTCCTTTGATAAAATAACAATACCAGCAAACAATAGTATACAACGCATGTATTATACAATGTATTTTCTTTGAAATGGTATTGCTATATATCGCTGGAAATGGTATTGCTATATATCATTGTATTGTTTTTCAATAGTTTAAGGTTATGTGTATTTCTTGCTGGGATATTTGTGCAGCAAAGAATAAATACATTTTTGCCAAATAACAATTTACAACGAAGAATCATATGAATACTCACTAAAAGGTGGATTAATTATATTTTGTGCTTTGAAAAGACTGATAAGTCATATAACATGTATGTATGGTTACACTTCTGATGTATTTATTTTATAATTGTAGATCTATTACTATATTTCTTGTAGATATTCTGACTTACTAATGCGCTTTTATCGAAATGTCAAAACTATCTGAAAAACATGTTTGTTATAACACTTATATAAGTCGTTTGTTTTTAATATGATATTAAGTTAGACTGCAATTATACAAGAACTTGCATTTGCAAAAATGTCTCTAAGACTATTTTATTATTTAATATACATAATAATACCGTTATACAATGTCTGCATGTTAAGTAACCCACATTAAACTATAAAAACAAAGTCGGGTTTTTACAATATGCACTACATTATACATCTGGAATGCGACATTATATCTGAATAATATTGTTACACCAAAGAAAAGAGAAAATTAATTTTTAATGTGTTATAATTACCACTTCTGTCACATTCATATGAATGTTGCATTCTGATTGGATAATTTGTTCACGTGAGCGGTTTTTCATTTTCCGATGAAACCACTTCGTATGCAAATTTAAACATGAATATTTATGGCGCTACTTGCTGGTCATAAACAAGTTGCCAAAATGACGTGATGTTTTTGCACGAAACTTAATGACGTTGTTTTTTAATGTTGATAGCGAAATGACGTTTTATTTTTGCGCGAATTTCAACGATATACCCGTTTGATGGAGATAAAACCGAAACTGAAAATAGATTCATACGCTAGATTAAAAAGGACTTTTATGACCTTTACCACGATAGAAGTTCAGCTTTAGGACAATTTTGTGTTGTAATTATAAGAATTGAATAGCTTTGTCTGCATTTCATCGGTGTATGAAATGTCCTGAAAAATACACCTAATTTTTAGGCGTTATTTTCCCGCAGTTCATTCTTCGATGACATGGAGAAAAATGCTATTCATTTCTTAAATATGTGTAACATTTGTTTCGCGCTTTCCTGGGTTGCATTATCATTTTCGTTAGAGCATTTCTTTCCATAATAAATTTTGTAGTTAAATACGAGTCTTGGTTTTCTTTGACCCATGTGATTGGAGTTGTGTAAGTACGGTCCTTCCAAGAGCTGTATGGACACGGACTTTGGGCGCGATTGAAGCTAAGGAATAGAGGTGTCGCGGATGTGGTTGGTTCTTGACTGTTTCCCCTCATGATGAGATTTTGTTAATGTTGTTATAATTCAATGCTTTCCTGCGGTTTTTTATACTGAACTACACGATTAAGGAAACATTGTTTAAATTAAATATTTAAAGGTCAGATACGCTCTTGAATTGTATGAAGACGGAGGGAATACAAATAGTTTAAAGTCATAATATAACATGATAAAGTTATAATATAGCATATTTGTTAATAAACTTTACATTTTCTAATTTTGCTTGGAATATCTATTAAAGTGGAACTCTTTTTTTTTAAATTTGAAAGCATACAATAGCTTCATTTAAAATTTAATGGAAGAACATTTTATCCAGATTTTTCCCCGCATGTCGTTTTTGCTAGTTGCTGATGACATCACGTCTATAGTCATTGTTGTTTTGCGACTAAATTAGCAATCCGACGGGTCAAAAAGGTAAAACAATAAACTTTGAAGAAACCCGTATTTCAACAGGAAGGGATCAATTGTTTAAATAGGCCGATAATCGATAAGGGTTACTCGATAGCCGGAGCTAATTGATTCCATAGCAGATAACTCAGAGTGTATTATGACGTCACATTTATTATTTACAAAAGCAACATTCTGGTTTTATGATAAAACGAAAAAGAGTGAAGAATCACAATCTCCATTTAATGAGCAAAGTTAGAAATATTTCCATTTTACATGGTCGTAATAAAGTAAGTGAAGTGTAGCAACTGGAAAATCGATGGTTGAAATGTTTTTCAGATGTTATGTTATTTTGTATGAATAAGAATGAACGAAATTATTTCGGGACTTGGTATTGATGTTATCGCCGTTTTTCTTGCGATTAAGTCAAACACATAGTGTAAAGTAACATTATTAATTGTACTCAGATTTCACCGTTAAGGTCTTCAACCGTGAAGTTTTTAAATAGCATGATCAGGGGACACCACTCCCAAGCTCAAGTAATAGTAACCGTGGCCTCAATCTAACTAAAGCGGCGGGCATACTTCCATACCAATCACTTACCAGCGCTTATGCCTCCTAAGTTATGATGATATTCGATCAACCTAAACAAATGGAGACGGGTCCGCGACTCATGCAGCCACTGATTCTACGCGCCTGTTGTAATATGATATTCAAATGATATCATTATAGACAAATAAAGCAATTAGCGTTTAAAACCTATTTATAAATGCAGAAATGAGCATTGAACTTACAAAAAATCACACAATGTATAGTTTACCTTTAAAATGCACACAAGCTTATCAAATCATGTTAGTAGCGAGAGTTTTAACATTTTTTTCACGGCTTTTATGTTTAATTGCTTTTTTGACAGAGACATGTTGATTATACAACATACAGACACACTTGAAACATGATTTAAGCAAAGAAAGGATTCAATATGCGCATTGAAGGTACACACTTGCACAATCAAATATGTCATAGTACGCCGCATGCAGCTGAATTCAGTTAATCGAAAATCGATATTTTGACAACATAACGCAAGCAAATGAGACGATATAGTGTAACACACAACTACTTGCAATTTATAAAATCGATTTTAAATGGACTGTTGATAAATATGATCGTTGGACATTTCTACTTATTCTTTAAAGAAACGAAGTTGTGCACGCCAATACTAGTTTTCGAATAAAGGACAGGAGACAAAATACAAATACGTTTGGTCTGTAAACCCATTGCACCAAGTGGTAACGTGAGGTTTACACAAACAGGACTATACACATATTCTCCGTATTGCACTTTTAAGCAAATAACAGTACTTGCCTTCGTTGATTGTATAGCAGCGTTACATAGTTGTCACGGACAGTACATGGGTTGTAGAGGTGCTTGAAAATCTTAAAGTTGGCAATATCTCACAAGCTGTTAACTGGTGTTTGAAGTCAAAACAACACTTGATTGACGTTCATTCATTTTATTATTTTGTCTGATATTTTACGCCCGGTGTACCTATGTAATGAAACACACCTTTGTTGTTGGGCATGTGTATATCGTTTGTTATTAGTTTGTGCAACAGAAACGTATTAAGAATGAAGTCGTGTTTGATATCACATTAACACAGGGAAATCGGTTAACAGGCTTTAGAAACAGGTGTTTGGAAAATTGACAAAAATCCTAAACATGTTAAAATGTTTTCTGTATTTTCTAAGAATGTCCGTGGTCGGAAAGTTCACTGCTTGTTTATTTGCAAACAAGTTTAAACCTAGCAGCCAGCGCCGTAACGGTGGGAAAATGTAACATAAACATATTTTGTACAATATTTAAACGATGATTCTAATATAAGTTTACTTTGTTCATATTAAGATTATATAAAGATAATAAAGATTTAAAGGGTTAAATATTGATTTTTTTATTTATTGAATTTTGAGATAAAACCGTGAAAATGTATTATTTATCGAATCAAAATTTTGAAGACGTAAAATGTAAACATTAAAGATTGTTTCTCTTTAAACAATAGGCTAAAACAAAGTACACGTTTGCCAAAACAAACACAACATATTGCTTATATTTTATTGGAAACGCGTTATTTAATATTAACATATGTTTAAACAATGTGTTTCGTATCATCTTTTATTTAAATTTGTGTAAGTTGCAACTATTAGAATATGAGTTTCTTTCAAAGGACAGTAAAATGTTAAAATAGTTTTGCAAAACGAGAATTTGAACATATGTGGGTGTAATAATGCATGTCAGTATTCTATTATGTTTAAAAGAAAAGACTAATTTTTATTTTCAAAACTACATACCACGATTTTCAATGAGCGCATGAAAACTTATTGCAATGAAAACACAACTATTTCGGAAACGCAGTTTGGTTTTAGGAAAGTGCATTAAATGCTGATGCAGTTTATAAATTGATGACAATGTTATTAAAATGAAAATACAGATTTGTATGTTATATAAGTCGAAGTCATAAAATCTGTTGATGTTACATACCGCATTGCACTGTGGTTTGAAATATTAAAGACTTTTATACAAGGAAAATTGAATACAATATTGAAGGATATGTATGTGAGTGTTTTTCATGTACGTCTTATTAAGATTATTTTAGTTACGTGGATTGACTGAGGATATGGGAGATAAAGTCGTTGAAAACATAAACAAATCCATAATTATTCAACATTTTCTTGACATTCAAGACACAATATGTGTAACCTTTATTGCACTCGTTTAAATAAATATTTTTGAATTTTAATTTCAGCCTAATTATACATAAAAAAGCACCATTAAATGTTTTTGTATTAACCCATATCAAAATGTTGAATGCGTGCGTTTAATATAATCAGACTTTATTAAACCCCCAAGCTTTTGAGGCATATAATGAAATACAGAACCCTACAAAGAGTCAAACAACTGACTGTCAAATTAATTGTATTTAAACAAAAATACTTTCATGGCACTACGGTCTTTAACAATCATATGTTCCTGATTTAAATTTAATATTCATGTATAATAATTCAACAATTATTTCAATGAATAGTTAAAGATATAAACATCCTCAATATCGTAACCATTGTATGCATATTCTATTTTCGATTTTGCAGTGTTAACATTAAGTCGTCAAGAAATATAATATTAATTTATTATTAATAAATAAATGAAGATTAGCATTTGCATTAGCATTACATTCCGCGAAATGAACCTGATTTTCATTTTGTATATTGTAATGATATTGATGAAGAAAACGAAAATTATTTAAAATAAACTTTGTAAATGCATATTTGATATTATCTCACCTGAATATAAATTCCACAAGTTGTTTGTTTCATGTCCCATATCAATAATTGTTAATATATGTACATTTATCAAATAAGATTTTGTAATCAGAACTACGATCCAAAATAATATTGTTTGCATAAAATTCATGAATGCCTCGACTGAAATTATGTTTTTTTGGCTACCGATTGTGTCAATTTGTATTCTTGAATAACAATCCTATATTTTTTAATGTATTTTGTAGTACCTATTTACTATAAAGAATCTTATGTCTATATGCAAATAGGGAAACGATGTTCTGTCTGACCGTCCGTCCGTCCTCCGTCCGTCCGCTCGACCGACCGCCGGCAGGATAAACCATTTGCACACAAATCTAAAACAGTATTAATAAAATACAATTTGTGGCATTTTGAAATCGTGGTATTAATAGCGGATTCGTGTCTTTAATAAAATGCTACATCTCGTTGCAATAACGCCATTATATATTTGATTGAACGGACGCAAGTTGTTTTCTACGCTGAAGGTTTGTCGTTGGTCAATCCCTGCAAAAATCATCAAACATATTGAGATAGGGTGTGTAAGGGATTGTAAATATCTATATAATATATTCATCTATTTCCATTTTTACATCCGACCAATTTGAACCAGTCATTTAGTGTATTAAAAACTAGCACAAGCATACATTTTGATATTTGGTGCAAAGGAGCTCTAGATAATGTTTACAATTTTACTAACATTTACAAGTTCTGTGTCTAATGTGTTGGCTGAAAGTGAATCTGGATACATATTTCTGAAAGGCACAAGTAATACTTAAAAACAATCAAAAAGTATTAAGGCTGAGTTTTCTGCCTAATATGACATCATTGTCATTTGTTGCGAAAAGACTCAAACAAACATTATGATTTGCATTGACCACTTCCAAGTCGGCGCCGATAAGTATTCTCCAGATGCATGGTAGTTATGGCATTTAAATAACTATTTGTAGTTCAATTGTGACATGTGTAGGCGCAAATATGTTTATGAATGCTTAGTTGTAAATATACAAAATAACACAACTTTTTAAATTGCACTAGCACGTTCGGTATTACATCGTTAATTAAAGATCGACTACAGATGCACAGTTTATTCGAGACATGTGACATATTTGTTTCCAGAAAGAATAACTGTGCAATTATGTTATATTACTGGACATATCGCTTTAATTCTATATCGCGTTGGTCTACCTGTTTTAAATATAAAACCGAACAGCTTTTATTTGATACAGTTTTATTTTGTATCATTTTGCTTGATGTTACTATAGTCAGTAAGAAATCAAGAACTAATCACATATGCATTCTAATGACTGGCAAAAATGGCATTCAGCGTGTATGTTCCAGCAAGACATTTTTATATTTCAAAGATGACGCTACCGAAAGAAGTCAAGAAACTTCAACAAGTGCGTTAAAATCAGTAATAATCAACAAATGAATGAACATTGCAAAACAGGTGCTTAAGTTGTAATGCGATTCGTAAATATCAATCGAAGTGACAAGTTCAAGACATGTTTATAATAGACTTTTGATATATTAGAATATATTGTTGAATGCTTACAAGCATCATATCCAAACTCATACATTGGTGACATCTTATTCATTTCCTTAATATTTACTCAATATTTATTGAAGAGTCTGAGACTCCATTTGTACATTTGTACAACTGAATTTATAGATAGTATTGCCTTTGCATTTGGCTATATGTCAGAGAAAAGCATTCTATTAGTAGATCTTTGCAGAGGTGCTTAGGTTATATCTAAACGTTGCCTACCTCATCAGCTATCTACGAGAATCTGAAGGCAAAACCACGTGTTTTGACGTGCGTTATCTCGTTTTACAGTCAGATATATCAAACATCAGATCACATGACAAGGCGTATTAATATCGTGTCATGTTCATTAACCTAAGTAAAGATTTATATTGCGCATTTTTACGTATGTGTCCTATCATTATTATCTGGGCGTTGTTGACGTGTTCCTATCGTATTTATTTTCTGAAACTGATGATAAAAAACCGAGCAGCATAAAGCGATGCATGATGGTTAAAACGCGGTGCATTCGGTGATAGATGTTTGAAATCTTTCCAAGAAAACAACCTTCCGTACTTTTTGTTTAACATTTTCCAGACATTCTTACGGTCGGTTTTTTAGATGTGCGCTTTTGTAAACAAACTTTGAATTGTGCAAGGTGCGACGCGTCATTCACGCGGTTAAATTCCATAATGCTGAGCATTAACTGTAAAGGCAATAAGTAATATTTCCTTAAATTAAAGTAAAGAAACATTTTCTCCTGAAAATGTTTCATTATTCCTACATTATCAGTGAGCTTGTGCATTTTTGTCATTTTGTTTTCTTGCAAAAACTTAATGACGAATGTCCTAACGTTTGCTTTTTTTCTTGATAGATTTCATTTTTGTTTTAATTTTGTTTTAATTGGTACTGAAACATTATTGGACTGAAACTTATAAAGCAGTTATTGTCTTTTGACATCTTGTTCTTGTTGGTTATTTAAGATCAGCTGAAAGTCTCTATGTATCTGTATATCGGTTCAATATTGCCTTATGTTCGCAAAAAATGCGTACTTTAAAAGTGTGCATCGAGAGAAATGGTTACATTCGTCAAATAAGTATGGAAACAACACTGGTCATTCATGTTCTACTTACTTAACAGCTATCAACACTTGTTGTAATTCGAGCTCGTTGTTTGCTAAAATCAAATGTTTACAATTATAATGAATTTTCTGGCACACTTATGAAACTATAACAAACTGAATAAGCAGGGCAAAACCATGATCTAAGCATGAGAAATCGGTAGTGTTTTTTTCACTTGAAAGCATTCTACCTTACGCTGGAATTTAGTTATATTTATGGTTAGTAACATTCTATTAGTATATATATATCTAATACAAGTTTGTATTATGAAATTTTTACATCAGAAGACGTATACAACGGTGCAGATGCATACATTAACTTTATATAATTGTACATATATTATAAAGTTTACGAATCTTTATTTGACATAGTTAGTGTTGTTGAATATCTTTTCAAAAACAATTTTTATTATTGTTGTGTTACCATTATGCGTTTCTGGGTAAATCTGATAAAATGATTTATTATAAACATATGAATGCCAATTATGTGCATTTAGATTTATATGGTTGTGCAATTATGTCGATATCTCCTATCCTGACTTTCTTAGCAAATGAACACTATTTATGCAATACATTATAAAACTTGTTGAACTATCATTTTTTGACAAGTGTATCGTGTCTCGCTCAAGATGAGTATATTTCAGCTCTTATTGACTGCTACATTGATTTTTGTGACGTCATCGCTTTTATAATGCTTCATGCCACATACTTTAACTATTTTAATCTACATTCATAGGTCATTGAGTTTAAAACGTTCAATTTTAATTATATTTTCTCTCTAACAGGCGTTTCTTGTTTGATTTATTTTTTTGCAGTCACATAAACAACCAAGCTATGCAATAATGATCTTTTACACCCATTATTGCTGCTTCTTCCTGTATGTGCGCGATGCTGATCTGAAATATTAACCTCATGACGCTATATTCTAGAATCTTTTTCTATAAAGAAGGAATGTAGTTGATACTTGTTCGTAGTTTCATTTAATCGTTCCTCGAAAAGTTGTAACTCTGTTGCTCTGGTATCTTTCCTACTATTGATTAATTAAATAGTAATTAAATTGAATGCGTTTTAATTCCCCTGTATTATTGTTAAATTTGAGTTACAATGCTATGAGGTTTAAATATATTCACACGTAAATGTATCATGAATATTGCTGGGCCAAGTGTGAGGTTGAGCGCTCCAAGGCGGTGACCCCAGCGTTATTCTTATATGTGTTAATGTTGTTTTGAATTGTGCTGTTTTGTGCTGTTTTGTACTGTTTGGGCAATCGGTCACTTGCCATAAATAAAGGACCAACTAATTGTTTATAATAAGAATTCAATACTGCTCCAGCAGATTGAGTTTCACTTCTTGATATTATATATATATATCGGAAAATCATATGTGCGGTGTGTTAAATCATTCATCTTGGTAGTTTTTTGTTCAATTTCGCATTAACAAAGACTGCACTAAAACTAAGAATAATTCTTTTGATGTACCACTATTTTATCACAGTATGGTTCAATGGCTTTCGACAGTTTAAAATGTATATTCAGTACATTCCTACATTAAATAACACGTGACTGACTGAAAGGAAACGAGTAATATTACTATAAAATACTAATCAATACTAATCGCTTAGGATGGTGCGAGATTTATACAAGCAGTGTCGTCTATATATATATATATATATATATATATATGATATATATTAATTCCCATGCAGGATAGACGATTATTTCTATACATAAATTGTCAATTACAGAATTGTTTCAACTCTCAGTTACTATTATGGTACAACATAGTGATATATCTTCCTTTTTTTCCATTCAAGCAAGTGAAGAATTGACAGTCCACACGATTTAATGATCCCAAATTACTTTATGCAGACCTTATCAGTAACCCTTTCATAACACTTTATTGGTTCAATAGAAGTGGTTTAGATTAATATGTTGACAATACTATAGTTCCAATAAATTATTAACATTTCGAGTTACAGGCCATAATCATCAAGAGTTATCAAATGCAGCAATAATGTTGCGTAAAGTTCATAAGTGTTTTTTTATTGTCAACAAATAATGTTTTTTTTATGATTGTATATTACATTTTTTATAATTTGAAACTGAACACTATTTTATTATTTCCATCATCCATTGTAAATATTTGTGTTTAACAGATACTAATATTTTTAATATTAAAAAAATGTTATCTTGGACATGTACTTAATTATTAATGCTGGACAACGTTGATCTACGGATGGCGGACTGTGGATGAATTACTTACATTGTCCATGAACCGTAGCCCTAATTGTGCGACAAGATACTCCGTACATTATGTGTTACTTCTGCTTTGTAGTTTTATCCTATCATGCCGGGCATTTTTATGGCCCGGGCAAGGAGAGTGTGAGATTTATTGTATTATCTTTTAACTTGAATTGACACCTTGACCTTAGACCTAAAGGCCTGGTTCCTGGTTCTTACGCTCGGCATACTGCCTTCTGGTATTAATCACTTCAGCTAATCGGTTTGAAATACATGTGTAGTGGACATAACAATGTTAACGATGCAGTACTTTGGATAAATTTCTTATATTTTATATTTTACCTTACTATATGACCTTGTATTACGCTCCTGGATATATCGCGATACACACGTCTTCCATTGTTTTATTTTGTCAGTTTAAACTTTATATTATATTTTATAAGGTTTCCTTACAACGAATAAGAGCGCAGTTTGTTATAGTGTTATGAATGCATTCCTACGTCCATTCATTTCATGTCTTCATGTTTGGATACCTGCTCGTGGTTTGCTAAGCATACTTTCTAAAGATTGTTCAGTCTTTTGTCGCATTTTTCATTTTTATTAATTATTCTTTATTTATATATAAATCGCCTTATAGCATATTTTTCTATCATTGAGACCATATAGTGCATACAGAAAACCATTTTTCGCAATTATAAGTCCTTTAAAAGTTTTTATTTAAATTCATAGCCCGGCTTAATATTACATTAACAATAACTAATTGCAAATACATTTTAGTTCCTTCCGTGTTTTCAAATAATTAAGTCTTCAGGCAATAACAATCGGATCGAGGAAAAAAAGTTAGCAAATTCACCATTTCCCCAAAATGTGTTCTAATTTAATGTATGTGCATTTAAATAAAATGAACCGTTTTGATAACACATCTCACATTAACCAAACACAATCTCGTTCAATCTGAATTTAAGTCAAATTAAGATAATCAATGTTCCTTGATATACTGAGTTTTCTGTGTGTTATTAAATCTTTATTGGTTGCTTGCGGTGTTCTAAATCTCAACGATGTGTGGTCTTTCATATTTTATTTGAGTACAGTTATTGAAAAAAAATATATATATAAAATAAATGAAACATGTCAGATTACATAAAGATAAAGTTTGAAATGTGCGATAGCGAAAATTGATGTGAATGTTTCACAGGAATCCATCGAAAACATGTTGATAAACACTTGAATGTAATGTGCGTAACAGATGAGAAAACAAACCATAAATACCAGAGTATACAGCATTAGAGTCCAGACAGCACCCGATCATTCAAGGCTTCACTTGCAAAGGAATAGAATTCAACTTTTTTGAAATTATAGAAGCAGATATTCACTATGCATCTACAGAAAAAAGGCTTGATTGCTTTACTACAAATTATTGTCGCCACTTGTGCACGAGAGCCCTCGAGCCCGATTTGCTCGAGATATGACTATGAAGAGCGGTTGTTAGAAAGAGTCCTTAGAAACGAGTTGGCTCTAGAAACCACTCTGAATGAAATAGTGAAAACGAACGCCAAAGTTCTGGATGCGTTAACACAGTTAGAAGATGCAAAGACAAAAGTAGACTCTACGTTGACAGTTATGGAAAAGAAACAAATCGAAATGAAATCACAACTTGCTGATTTTATTTCGAATGCATCTTATATTATGAACTCAACGTTAGTTGCAAATGTGGGCGCACTGGTTGAAGCTTCATCACAGATAAAAGAAAATGCTTCAGTGACGGTACAGCAACTTGTAAAGGAAGTCAATATTCTTAAAGGTACGTGTGTCGATCGAGCCATGTGCTATACGTGTATTTTGTTTGATACATTTATTGAATGTTTAATGTATCTACTTTAGGTAATATGCTATATGCTAAAAACTTTTCGAAACATTCAACATATAGTAAGTGTTTAACACAGAGATCAGAGAAATTGGTTGATTTTTGTGTCAGATTGTTTTTATTTATTAGAATTAATAAATATCAAGCATCGGTCGGCACATGAGAAATACATTTTTCCAAATTAAATTAGATCACTCGAGATAATAAAATGTGTAACAGTTCGTGTACGCAGCATAAATGACAATTCTTTATTTAAGTAACAAAGATTGGGTAGGGGAAAAATGTAGTTTGGCACCTGTTCCTAAAATTGTTCACGTTTTAAATTTTTTATTATTTATTGTGCTCAGCACTGTACTCATTGGTATTCGTCTTTGCGCAATTCGCGGGAAAATAGTTCGTGCTTTACATTGTTTTGATTATTTGTATGATTATATCCGTCCGACAGCATGGTTTGTTACTCGAGGTTTTATTGGCAGGAAAATAATGTCGAGGAAGTATTTACATTCAAATAACTGAACAGGTAAATTAACTGATGCTTTATTCAATATTTGATATGTAATTTGGTATTTAAAAGACAGCACTTGGAGGATATTGACCAAATAGATGACAGTTCTTTAGATTTCCCCCATAGACACCAAGTACTGGTTCTAGTCCCAGGAAACGGACTCGAGAGCGTTTCAAATAAGCCTAAGACTTTCTATGCAATCGAGCTAAAATAAATATGTTTAAACTAAACTAAACTAAGTGAAATAGAAAAATACTTGCAAAAACGTGATAAGATAATATTTATTTTTAGTCATCATATCATTATTATTACCAAGCTTATTAGGATTATATTTGTGCAAGTTGTGGTCTGTTTATGATAACATACTTATGGACATTTCATGGTTTATGTCTAAGTATCCCCGATCCAACAGTATCCCTTGAAAATAATTTGTCTACATGTGTTAGTAAATTTGTGTATGTAGACATGTTATCAATTTGTTCTGATGAGTATTTTTATAATGCAATAACAAACGTAAAAGTATTTTTTTACAAGGTTGTTTTTTAATTGTCGTACTATTAAACACCGAAGTTGAAAAAACATACATATTTAACTATTTTAATACCAAATCTTTCAGTTGTGATGGAAAATAGAACAGTTTTTATCTCTTTAACTTGCGATTTATTGTTTTCATTTATTGCAAACTTCAAATTTAATAACAAATCGGAACTATTTTTTTGACGGTGATACATTTTGCTTGTTTGCATTTATCTTCTCTAGAAACAAGAAAACATGAAAACAAAGCACTTGAGAAATTTCTAGTAAATCATTGGCGTAACTGAGTTGAATGAATAGGTTTCTGTGTTTTGTTGTATTTCTATTACATTAAATAGTTGCAGTGTACTTACTGAGAAATAACTGTAGGGTCCCAAATGACTATGTTAAGGGTATGATTATTGATCCACGTATTTAATATAATTTATGTTTATGATTCTTGTATTCCACCTTACCTTTTCTAAATAACAATATTAATTTCGGTTACGAAGCTCTATCGTTATTTGTTAAATTACGACATGCGCTAAAGCAAGAGGACGCAATGTTATCTTTTTTACAATATGCATGTCTCCCGAATTTACAAAGCCACTCGTTAAGTCTTATTGTTTCACGTCAAATATATGTAAATCTTATTTCGAAGCCGACAAATGGTTGTCTATCGGCCAATAAGAGACGATATCCAGGTTAATGTGTAGACGTAGAGTCACTGACACATGCTTGTTTGTATAAGTATGTAAAACATGAATTTAAAAACCATTTCGTTTCGTGCATAGTCTTCTAAAATATGTTTTCCTAATATATTTCCGAATGGAAACTATTGTTTCTGTAGTTTTTTGATAGCTAAACGATAATATTCAGTGTTTTGTTAATAGAAAAATCCGACATTATACTGACGATATGTGTAAAACTGAACCGAATAACATTCAAATGTTGATACAAAAAAATGCAAAACAGAAATCGACTCAATGGTGCACCTGATATTCCAACCAGAATTATTTTTGACTGTTAAATAAGAAAAATAGACGAAAGAGTTATTTCTTTTACTAATTCTTAATATTGTTATCAACATTTATGAAACATAAATATAACTAAGAGGACTTCTAATGATCACGATCATGTATTTAGAAAACGTTTAACTTATAAGGAAAAATCTGTTATGATACTCTGCAAAAAAGGTCATCGTCTGATTAATCCTTTTGTTTTAATTTGCAGTATACAGTAAAGTTTTGTTAACTTAATCGATATTTTATTTAATTAAGTACAGATGCGTTTTGTGCACACGTTGAGGCCGATACTATGCAAACAACTGTTTGTTTGCTAATTTGTTATAGCATAATCAGTAGTTTTATTTTTAAGCGCAACAATTATTTTACTAAAACAAATCAACATTTGAAATATATTGCAGATTTTTCAAATCCCAAATACAAAAAAAATATATATATATATATGTGCCTGTACTGTTTTTGTAAAGAATATATTTTCTTTATTTAAGATCAGTTAAACGTCCCGACAATTTACTTCCGTGCGCGCATTACGGCTCAAATCACAGTTCTATCAAGTGGTCAGGATGTAGTCTTTCCGACTGTGGACGTAAACGAAGGGCAAGGTTATAATCCTTCAACAGGAAAATTCACAGCCTCCATCCCTGGAATGTATCTGTTCAGTGTCCAGTATTGTGTCTACACTAGCCTGAACTATGTTTACCTTGAAATCGTGCATGGCGACAAGGCATTACAGAGGTCAACTCACTATGATAATACCGGTTCGGCTCCATGTGTGACTATGCAGGTATCAGCAGCGGTTGCCATGGGGGATATGGTCTGGGTGCGCGCAACAGGATCGAGCTCGTTGTATGCAAATACACAGAGATATAGTTCATTTGCAGGAACATTGATCCATGTATAACCACAATATAATGCAATGCAGCACACTGCACTTCGTGAGGAAGAAGACGCCAATTATGTGCTTTCTTAGCACAAAAGTTGTATGTATTTCGACTGTATTTAAATATTTGTACCGTATATTCGTTTGTTAAATTAAGGTTATTCATGCATATCTGCATGACATATATGAAGAAGGTTTGCTACAAAAAAACATCGGTTTAAATGGTATATAATGCATGTTTTATGTGTTTTTGTTTTCTTTTGAATGCCGTTGCTATATATTGTTGTACTGTATTTAAATAGCTCTCGGTTATAGGTATGTCTCGCTGAGTTTATTAAATATATGATAAATAACTAATTAAATGCCAACAATTTAAAACGAAATATCAAATGAACACTAACTAAAAAGTAAATTTATTCTGTTTCATTTTCAAACGACTTTCAATATTACATGTGCATATATGTACAATTCTAACGTTTTTTTTTATATGACTGGCTCAATTTTGTTGGTCACTATTTTTTAGTGCAGTTAGTTTGACTTACTTATGTACATATATGCTTTTTTGAAATGTCAATATCTATCTGACAAGCGTGTTTTGTATATCACTTTAAAATGTATAAGTCGTTTTGATCAATATCAAATTTAGTTAGACTGTACATACACACGAAAGTAAATGTTTTCACTACAAATATTTGAAAATGTAATATATATGCAATACCGTTACTATATGTAGTAACCCACATTAACCCTTAGTAAACTACAAGAACTAGTCGGGTTCTTACTGTATACACTGTATGAAACAAATGGAATGCATAACTTATATCTGAATACACTTGTTAAAACAAAGTATCTACATAAGTCAAAATAGAATTTATTCATTGATAATTTACCATATTTGGCATGCTTGTTTAACACTTTCCGTGCTTGCATTTTCATTTTCGGAACTGCATTTATTTGCATAATTAAGTTTGTAGTGCGATACGAGTCTTGTTTTCGACGACCTAGATGATCGGGGTTGTGTAAGTATGGTCCTTATAAGAGCTATAGTGGTACACATTTAAGGCACGTATCAAGCAAAAAAACATCGATTGGGTTAATGCGTTCACCTGTTATGTGAATTTTTATGATAAGAATTACATAATTTATATCGGGACCTATTATTGATGTGAACGCGCAAACTGTAATTATTTTGTTTTGCCAGTACGTCGAATAAATAGTATAAAAACAGTGTTTATTATTCTACAGATTTCCCCATAAAGGTCTTCACAGTTTTTAAATACCATTATCAGGGGACACCACTACCAAACCCAAGCGTTTGCAGCCGTGGCCTCAATCTAACTAAAGCGGTGGGCATACATTCGTAACAGTCACTGACCAGCGATTATAACTCATAAGTTATGATTTCCTAAAATATTTGTGTTCGCAATTCAAACATTTGGAGAACGGCCGAGGCTCCTGCAGCCCCTGCTCCTTCTCACCCGTTATTACACGATACTTGCGTTAAATTTTGAAAGACAAAGAACGCAATAAGCGTTGAAAATCAATTTGCAAATGCAGAAATTAGTCCTAAACTTTAACAAATCACAAATAAAAATGTCGATATAAGATCGTACAAACAAGTTTTGAAATGTACTTCAGGAAAATGTTACTCAATATGCGCACTGAAGGTACACACTGCACAAATCATATACGTCCCAGCTCGTTGCAAACACCTGAATTCCTTTGATCGAAACGAGACACTAGAATTAACCATAGTATATGTTTAGTGTTAAAGATTTATAATGTTTCGCCAATGAATGTCCTTTAACAACTTGCACAGCTTGTGTCTCACCTTTCGTGCGTATTATATTAACCGCACTAACGCATGCGCCTATTCCCACAATCAATTATTGTTTTATTGGTGTGTATTTGTCAATTATAATCCTTATTATCACATAATTCCTTAAAATGATATCGGAGGAATTTTGAAATCTTCTTGTTTTAAAGCGGACAAACATTTTTAAGAATATCTCTCACAAGGACGTTGACTGTAACCTAATCCGAAATTGGCTCGAGTGTTGAAAATAATAAAGATTACGTATTTAAAATCATTTCAAATCACATGCAGTGTCCAAAGTGAGTATTTAAGCGCATTAACCATGCGTAGACAAAATGGGTCTGCATAGTTCGTACCGACGAATTTTATGCTTTTTTACCATGTTTTAAAATGCGGATACGCATATGTGCAAGTAATTTGGTGTCTTTGTATGGCCATTTTGTTTTGACAAATCCCGGCATATGCTTATATTTTATTTTAAAAAACCTTTTAACAAATATCGCTACAATTTATTGCATTTATAAAACATGATTAAGTCCAAGGTTAAGATACACATTATTTCTGGATATAGTTCATTATAATTAACCTGACACTGAACCTAAACCATTGAATTCCCGTTATGATAAATAGATCATTGTTTGTACTCGAATCGGGTTAAATAGATGCAAGGATACATGATTGCCGTATGGGTATTCTGCCACTAACCTCGTCACACACGATTGTAAATTAAAATAATAATAATTAATTTGTTTAAAATTTAATTAAAAATTTATGCCGATTTGGTATTAATTGTATAGTTGAACATGTGTGGGTGTCAATTTCGGTGCTTACCACCTCTTCAGTTCAAGTTCTCCGGCGGATAAGGGGCATTCTGGTCTGTCAAATACGTATCGCAAACCAACTATTCAAGGTCTGGAGGTCAGTTGTTTTTCTCGGTCAACCACGTTGTGCCCAAAGGTAAAGGCCGTTTCATATGCGTAGTCAATTTTATTTTAACTTTGATATAACTTAGCCATTGTAATGTCACCTCATGATAAAGGACCAGTTAGTTTTGATTTATTACACTTTTACTTGTGAACTTAATTTTCCCAGATCCTTATACCCGATGCTAGGGAGTGAATAAAACCAAGAGCCTTTTAT
The DNA here is from genome assembly GCF_020536995.1 of Dreissena polymorpha. Taxonomy (NCBI): domain Eukaryota; kingdom Metazoa; phylum Mollusca; class Bivalvia; order Myida; family Dreissenidae; genus Dreissena; species Dreissena polymorpha. The sequence goes on from NC_068360.1 coordinate 19,705,728, forward strand.
TTATTTAGCTGCAGCCGAGCCTATTTGAACCATCTCGAACACAAACATTCGACCGCTCGTTCTGATAGATCTAATCACAAAATCACCGAAACTTGTTTACTTACCAAAACGATGTATGAAAACATACATGAAAAAGCATTGCTTCACAACCGAACTAGCGCTCAGCAGCGAAAAACACATTTATTAACATAAACAGGAAAATTGGAGTCATTTAATTATGAGAGCCAATGCTCTAAGGCGCTCATTTTCAGCATCGGGCGCGAAACAAATGCTCGGAGCAAATATCATGACGGCTGCTTGCAAACTCGGCCGATATAGGTTTTGGAAAAAAAGAAATTATCCGATTCTCATGAATTAATGGCAATAAATTTGCCATAAGATTGGTTACATAGAAAAGCTTGACGACGGACGATAAACGACGGACGTCGAACGAAGGACAAACATACGTCACTGAAGGTCATCACAAGCACGGCAAATCACGTCGGAAAAATAAGGAGATATCTTTACAGCAAGACGATGTTCTCATTGTTATCTTGAAATTAATACCGACTTTATGTTTTTGTATTTTGGGAAAAAATATATGCCCTGGACTGAATTGCTTTAATGATTACGAACTAAAACAATTCGCGGGTGTTTGTGAATTATAACGAGGGGAGATCTAACTATAAGGGCAGTCTATCAAACCTGGGTAATATACACACTTTTAAATTATTAAAAGAATATGAATAATGTCATTTAAAAACAGAAAACAGAATATTTCCAGGAAGACGTTTCGGCTGCCGATCAGTATTGCATCTCCCCGACGTACGCATGTACAATAACCACATCGTAACAGGTAGAACTCAATTAAAAAGAAAATGCATATTTAATTTGCCATGTTTGTCATGTTCATTAAAATCTGTCATTATTTTCTACAATAATAAAACTAAACACATAAACACGCTTACCGGAAACCCGATTGAAACTACTTGCGCTGTACACTTTTTAATGATGAGATCATTAATATGGCTTCTGACTTGTTTTGTAACCCACATAGCCCAAAATGTATCTAAATTAAAACACTATTCATCCCCAAGTAAATTAAATATTGCTTTTAATGACTATTTTGATAACCGATAGTATTATCCATTTTGTTAGAGAAACGTAAAAAAGTCAAGGAAATTAGATGCCATACAAGTGTTACTTGGGTTATAGGAGGAAAATTGTTACATTACATATACTTGGCGAGTATTTTGTCTAATGTACAAAAACCATTTTTATTAAATATGCGTTTAATAATAAGAAATTAGGTTATGTGAATATTTCATTATCATTGGGTAAAATGTAACCTATTAATGTGTTCCATATAGACATACCCCATTAAAAAGATTACATTTCTAAAGGACTCTAACCGTTTTCTCAGATAGCCGTCTTTTTTTCAACGGGCCTGGATTATTATTTTTACTTAGCCTAGACTTTAAATTAACAAATATTCCGAGAAGCTTTAAGTGTTAATTTGGCTAAACTAGTGACTAAAACATGTCAACAAGCGTGTTCTTCAATATGACCAGACTAATTATTTGTTGAACCCACGTGGACCAGTTTCGAACGAGATATCATTAGAATAAATGTTGTGGACAATAGTCATTGTGATTGCACAATAAATATAGTCTCTGGAGTGTTCACAAGTTTTGACAATAGGCATAATGAATGTCATATAACGCAAATTGCAACATACCCCGTGCTAAAATGTTTTTAACGGAACAGAATCAATTGTTTTTATATTAAATTATTATACAGCAATAAATGGGTAAGCTTCATAAACATTTGGTCAAGAGTTATTCAAAACAATCTAAGTAAATTAAATAAACAATAACAATAACTTTTTAAAATAAATTAAGGCAAGTATGAACTGCTTTTTAAATTCATGTTAAAAAGACTTCTCAAGTGTAAAAAGATATGACTTAAGCAATAAAAGAAAAATATGCCGCCTTTTTTTCAACGAATTTGAACCAAGTTCAAAATCAGTCAACATATCATTACACGCAAATATGGGCAAACGTCATATTAGTTGGCTTCTTAATTATCTAAATCATCAAACTCTAAAGCCTAATGACCTACATTTTGACAAACCATAGCACATTACTGTTTTTTCTACTCGGTCAAAATATCATTATGCTCCCCCTACATAGGGTGGCACGTAGTAAGCCGATAGTCAGTCCTCCTGTCTGACCATCCGTCCCTTATTCCATTCCGCTTCTCTTGTGGAGCATAATCAGTTTATATAATGAAAGGGTTCACAAACAACAACTGCATAAAACGGATTTACATAGTAATTGGCTTTAAGTCATTTTTCTTTTAGCGGAGCATAACTTTCTAAGTATTAAATGTCATAACATAACAAAGTGTGCATCACTATAGACATTGAGAGAAAATGCACAATTCGAGAACCACGAGAAGTTTTTCACGAGTACGTGTTGTATTTGTGGAATTATTGCCCATGCCCAAGTTTTTTTATAGTGTGGAGAATATCTACGAAGAAGTGATCGTCTTCAATCAATTAATTTTCACATACTGGCTTAAAACAAGACATCGTTAAAGGCAATACCTACATTTGAAGTATATTAAGCGTAATCGCCCTTTGTTAATTTTAAATCTGTTATGTATGCATCATTGTTAAAGAAAAAACAAATAAAACGTCTTAATTTGATTGAAGACATTTAGAAGACGTGAAGTGTGCACATAATAAAACTATTCATAAAGTTGTTTTTAGTTATTGCCCTTCATTAATTTGTTTTTGCCCAATATAACTTATGTTTATTCGCTTCGGAACAAAGCATTTTATCCAACGCAAGCTATTTTAACTATATTGATATTATACGAGTTATCCGTCATACAAACAAAATATTATGAAACATAATTATTTCGCATGGGGCGCTGAACCATAGTTTATACTGGGCTGCAAGACCCTGTTGTCTTATTGCTGAGTAAGTGGCATTCATTTCTTATTTCGAAATTTATTTTGAAAAATTATTTTTTTTAATAAAAAAGTTGCTTTGACGTTTGTGTTTATTCAATAATAATTTATCGCATGGTAAATTGTAGTTACTTTTACTTTTTATCCAGTTTTGTCAATTTTTAATCCTGTTAGAGAGATAAAAATAAATTACACAGCACGTGGTTTTGTAAATCTGTAAATGTGCTAGTTCTAATTTTCGGTTCTGAATTTGTTTTTGTTTGCAACGATGCGAACACAATATATATATATATATATATATATATATATATATATATATATATATATATATTTACAAAATTTAGATTTATTTAAAAAAAAAACACGTGGTCACCACGGAGGCACGTAACCGTATTTGTTTTGATATTAGGCATAAGATTTAAGTTAATACAATGTGTGTTTTTTCACCATTTTGGGAATGGGGCCGGGTCCCTATGGATTGGGAACACTTGTGGAGTTTTTATTTAAATTTGGAAATTAGTGTTGCTGTTGTTTTGCTACAAAATGTTTCAAAATTGAGAATACAAGTGTTTTCAGTATTATATTTACTTACGTTGCACTTATATGGGTTGGATTTGAACAAAATATTGAGATATAAAAAAATTATAAAAAAATGGGAAATCTTCCGTTTTTAATTGTAAGCTCCCATTTGGGAAAAATATATAATTTTTTTCCATTGGGAATGGGGCCGATTAGCGGACACAATTTTGAATGAAAAAAACACACACGATAATATAACCTTTGCTTATAATACTAATTATGAACGAACAAATTATGCCAAAAAAAATGCGTACGAAACAAAATTTGGGTACGAAAAAAAATGGGTACGAAAAAAAATTGGGTACAACGGAAAAAAATGGGTAGAAAAAAAATTGCGTACACAAAAATTGGGTACAAAAAAATTGGGTACGAACAAAATTTGGGTACGAACAAAAAAAGGGGTACGAAAAAGAATTTGGGTGCGATAAAATTTGGGCACAAAAAAAAATTAGGTAAGAAGAAAATTTGGGTACGAAACAAATGTGGGAACTTTTTTGGTTTGATCCTATTATAACACATCCTTCCGGTGTCGGAGGAAATAAGCTATCATAATTTTATAATATTATTTGTGTTCGTGTATTATTTGTTTGAAGAAATTACTATGCATTTGATGTTAAAATTCAGCCTTGACAGATATGTTGCCAAACATGATAATAAATTAATTCCAAACTTATTGTGCTTGTCGTTGGATAATAACGTTTTGGAATTTTCTTGAGAAATTGATAATTTGAAAACTAAGTTTTATATGCACGTGGCATCTGAACGGTTCAGAGGAAAATATTGACGACGGAAGGCATACGAAGTTGTTACTAAATGCAACGTATGTTGTTGTTGTTTTTTCGGACTCAGTTTTTGTTTTAAAAAAATATTATCGTTTCTATATGTCTATTGTAAAAAAGATATGAAAGTAAATTTGCAGCAGCAAGAGAAGATTGCAATCCGTATTATTGGAGGGAATTCACTGAATAAAACTGTATGTTAAGTATATATTTGAAGTAGCAACCGAGCATTTATCGTCATAAAATGTTTATAATAAGGAATTTACAAGTTAATTTATACATTCTTTACAGCGTTTCACTCAGGGAATTGCATTGGGGTGTCGGGTCCATCTAGGTTGGGTTTTTGATCCGTCTCTTATCTACACGGTCTAAGAAAAAAAACATTATGGTGCAATGTTTGGGTATACTTTATAGTTTTTGTATACTATTTGTTTTATTGCAAAACACACGTTGAAATATGAAGGCATGATTAACATAACTTATTTGTCCCGAAATAAATGCTTTTATTCTTTAAAATATTTTAATAAATTCACACAGCAATTAACAAATCTTTAAACATCCATTTGCCAGTTTTTACACTTTGCTCCACCCAGAAAATGATAAGTAGTAATTTGTCTGACATATTAAAATTGTTGATATTGTGAATATATTCGAATCGTTAAAAAGCAAATTTTGCTCAAAAATAATGTATGTATACCACACATACTAGTTCAATTTTTTAAAGTGAAATTATAATAGCGTGTAACATTCAAACTGTTTATTTATATTGCTTCTTTGAAAATAAATTTCATACGTCGTGTATGCACAAACAATAACAGATACATACAGTCTATAACCTTATGCTTATGCTTATGCTATGCTTATGCAAATTATCAACGATTACTTTATAGTCTCAAACAGATGCAACTCTTAATGGAATAGATAAACTTTGACAAGCAAGTGGCAATCAACCAATCGATTTCAGAGCTATTTCATAACAAGCGAGCATCTTTCGTCGAAATGAGATTTTTAGGGATTTCTTTACATGTATGACACGTCGTTGGCTAATTTAAGGGACCTTTTCAGTGATTTTGTCATGTGTTGAAGTTTGCTATTAAATGCTTTTTATTGATAAATGTAAACATTTGAACTAAAATGTTCCAGTAAAAGAAAAAGAAGTAATACTCAACTGGGCACGAACCACTGACCCTTGGAGTAAAGGTCTAGCATTTAAACCACCCGACCATCCGTTCTTATACAGTCAGGGTCGTATTTAATACTTTATATAAGCAATGTTCGTATTGTCACAACATATAATTATAACAACAGAACTCTCTAAATTATTATATCGTTTAGCGTTTGATACGCTTCATAATTTTTTGGTTTTAAACCGTCAAAAGATGCAAAGCATGGATAATTTAGGGCATGGTAAATGTTCAGTATTACTGTTTCATGACTTAAACGAAAATGTGATAATCTGCAACAATTATTTTTAAATGTTGTCATTTTACCAAAAAGTGAAAGGCCCCTTTAAGGCAGTCAAGTCCAATAAACACACAGTGTCGCTA